>NC_074666.1:89588131-89696216 GCF_029448725.1 Salvelinus fontinalis
CAGCTAATATCCTAGCCAGTACTATACTGTTCAGGTGAAGTAAGTAGCTAATAACCTAGCCAGTACTATACCGTTCAGGTGGAGTAAGGAGCTAATATCCTAGCCAGGACTATACCGTTCAGGTGAAGTAAGCAACTAATATCCTAGCCAGTACTATACCGTTCAGGTGAAGTAACTAATATCCTATCCAGTACTATACCGTTCAGGTGAAGGAGCTAATATCCTAGCCAGTACTATACCGTTCAGGTGAAGTAAGCAGCTAATATCCTAGCCAGGACTATACCGTTCAGGTGAAGGAGCTAATATCCTAGCCAGTACTATACCGTTCAGGTGAAGGAGCTAATATCCTAGCCAGTACTATACCGTTCAGGTGAAGTAAGGAGCTAATATCCTAGCCAGGACTATACCGTTCAGGTGATGTAAGTAACTAATATCCTAGCCAGTACTATACCATTCAGGTGAAGTAAGTAACTAATATCCTAGCCAGTACTATACCGTTCAGGTGAAGTAAGTAACTAATATTCTAGCCAGGACTATACCGTTCGGGTGAAGGAGCTAATATCCTAGCCAGTACTATACCGTTCAGGTGAAGTAGATAATATCCTAGCCAGTACTATACCGTTCAGGTGAAGTAAGTAACTAATATCCTAGCCAGTACTATACCGTTCAGGTGAAGTAACTAATATCCTAGCCAGTACTATACTGTTCAGGTGAAGGAGCTAATATTCTAGCCAGTACTATACCGTTCAGGTGTAGTAAGGAGCTAATATCCTAGCCAGTACTATACCGTTCAGGTGAAGTAAGGAGCTAATATCCTAGCCAGTACTATACCGTTCAGGTGAAGGAGCTAATATTCTAGCCAGTACTATACCGTTCAGGTAAAGTAAGTAGCTAATATCCTAGCCAGTACTATACCGTTCAGGTGAAGGAGCTAATATTCTAGCCAGTACTATACCGTTCAGGTGAAGTAACTAATATCCTAGCCAGTACTATACCGTTCAGGTGAAGTAAGGAGCTAATATTCTAGCCAGTACTATACCGTTCAGGTGAAGTAACTAATATCCTAGCCAGTACTATACCGTTCAGGTGAAGTAAGTAACTAATATCCTAGCCAGTACTATACCGTTCAGGTGAAGTGAGTAACTAATATCCTAGCCAGTACTATACCGTTCAGGTGAAGTAAGTAACTAATTTCCTAGCCAGTACTATACCGTTCAGGTGAAGTAACTAATATCCTAGCCAGTACTATACCGTTCAGGTGAAGTAAGTAACTAATATCCTAGCCAGTACTATACCGTTCAGGTGAAGTAACTAATATCTTAGCCAGTACTATACCGTTCAGGTGAAGGAGCTAATATCCTATCCAGTACTATACCGTTCAGGTGAAGTAAGGAGCTAATATCCTAGCCAGTACTATACCGTTCAGGTGAAGTGAGTAACTAATATCCTAGCCAGTACTATACCGTTCAGGTGAAGTAGCTAATATCCTAGCCAGTACTATACCGTTCAGGTGAAGTAAGGAGCTAATATCCTAGCCAGGACTATACCGTTCAGGTGATGTAAGTAACTAATATCCTAGCCAGTACTATACCATTCAGGTGAAGTAAGTAACTAATATCCTAGCCAGTACTATACCGTTCAGGTGAAGTAAGTAACTAATATCCTAGCCAGGACTATACCGTTCGGGTGAAGGAGCTAATATCCTAGCCAGTACTATACCGTTCAGGTGAAGTAGATAATATCCTAGCCAGTACTATACCGTTCAGGTGAAGTAAGTAACTAATATCCTAGCCAGTACTATACCGTTCAGGTGAAGTAACTAATATCCTAGCCAGTACTATACTGTTCAGGTGAAGGAGCTAATATTCTAGCCAGTACTATACCGTTCAGGTGTAGTAAGGAGCTAATATCCTAGCCAGTACTATACCGTTCAGGTGAAGTAAGGAGCTAATATCCTAGCCAGTACTATACCGTTCAGGTGAAGGAGCTAATATTCTAGCCAGTACTATACCGTTCAGGTGAAGTAAGGAGCTAATATCCTAGCCAGTACTATACCGTTCAGGTGAAGGAGCTAATATTCTAGCCAGTACTATACCGTTCAGGTAAAGTAAGTAGCTAATATCCTAGCCAGTACTATACCGTTCAGGTGAAGTAAGGAGCTAATATTCTAGCCAGTACTATACCGTTCAGGTGAAGTAACTAATATCCTAGCCAGTACTATACCGTTCAGGTGAAGTAAGTAACTAATATCCTAGCCAGTACTATACCGTTCAGGTGAAGTGAGTAACTAATATCCTAGCCAGTACTATACCGTTCAGGTGAAGTAAGTAACTAATTTCCTAGCCAGTACTATACCGTTCAGGTGAAGTAACTAATATCCTAGCCAGTACTATACCGTTCAGGTGAAGTAAGTAACTAATATCCTAGCCAGTACTATACCGTTCAGGTGAAGTAACTAATATCTTAGCCAGTACTATACCGTTCAGGTGAAGGAGCTAATATCCTATCCAGTACTATACCGTTCAGGTGAAGTAAGGAGCTAATATCCTAGCCAGTACTATACCGTTCAGGTGAAGTAGATAATATCCTTGCCAGTACTATACCGTTCAGGTGAAGTAAGTAGCTAACATCCTAGCCAGTACTATACCGTTCAGGTGAAGTAGCTAATATCCTAGCCAGTACTATACCGTTCAGGTGAAGTAAGCAGCTAATATCCTAGCCAGTACTATACCGTTCAGGTGAAGTAAGCAGCTAATATCCTAGCCAGTACTATACTGTTCTGGTGAAGTAAGTAGCTAATAACCTAGCCAGTACTATACCGTTCAGGTGGAGTAAGGAGCTAATATCCTAGCCAGGACTATACCGTTCAGGTGAAGTAAGCAACTAATATCCTAGCCAGTACTATACCGTTCAGGTGAAGTAACTAATATCCTATCCAGTACTATACCGTTCAGGTGAAGGAGCTAATATCCTAGCCAGTACTATACCGTTCAGGTGAAGTAAGCAGCTAATATCCTAGCCAGGACTATACCGTTCAGGTGAAGGAGCTAATATCCTAGCCAGTACTATACCGTTCAGGTGAAGTAAGGAGCTAATATCCTAGCCAGGACTATACCGTTCAGGTGATGTAAGTAACTAATATCCTAGCCAGTACTATACCATTCAGGTGAAGTAAGTAACTAATATCCTAGCCAGTACTATACCGTTCAGGTGAAGTGAGTAACTAATATCCTAGCCAGTACTATACCGTTCAGGTGAAGTAGCTAATATCCTAGCCAGTACTATACCGTTCAGGTGAAGTAAGTAATATCCTAGCCAGTACTATACCGTTCAGGTGAAGTAGCTAATATCCTAGCCAGTACTATACCGTTCAGGTGAAGTAAGCAGCTAATATCCTAGCCAGTACTATACCGTTCAGGTGAAGTGAGTAACTAATATCCTAGCCAGTACTATACTGTTCAGGTGAAGTAGATAATATCCTTGCCAGTACAATACCGTTCAGGTGAAGTAAGTAACTAATATCCTAGCCAGTACTATACCGATCAGGTGAAGTAAGTAACTTCGGCGATGTCATCTACAAAATAGCTTCCAATACTCTACTCAGCAAACTGGATGCAGTTTATCACAGTGCCATCCGTTTTGTTACTAAAGCACCTTATACGACCCACCACTGCGACCTGTATGCCCTAGTCGGCTGGCCCTCGCTACATGTTCGTCGTCAGACCCACTGGCTCCAGGTCATCTACAAGGCTATGCTAGGTAAAGTGCCACCTTATCTCAGTTCACTGGTCACGATGGCTACACCCACCCGTAGCACGCGCTCCAGCAGGTGTATCTCACTGATCATCCCTAAAGCCAAAACCTCATTTGGACGCCTTTCCTTCCAGTTCTCTGCTGCCTGCGACTGGAACGAATTGCAAAAATCTCTGAAGTTGGAGACTTTTATCTCCCTCAACAACTTTAAAAATCTGCTATCCGAGCAGCTAACCGATCGCTGCAGCTGTACATAGTCCATCTGTAAACTACCCACCCAATTTACCTACCTCACCCCCATACTGCTTTTATTTATTTACTTTTCTGCTCTTTTGCACACCAGTATCTCTTCTTGCACATGATCATCTGATGATTTATCACTCCAGTGTTAATCTGCTAAATTGTAATTATTCGATTTATTGCCTACCTCATGCCTTTTGCACACATTGTATATAGATTCTCTTTTTTCTACCATGTTATTGACTTGTTTATTGTTTACTCCATGTGTAACTCTGTGTTGTTGTCTGTTCACACTGCTATGCTTTATCTTGGCCAGGTCGCAGTTGCAAATGAGAACTTGTTCTCAACTAGCCTACCTGGTTAAATAAAGGTGAAATAAAAAAAAATAATAATAATAATATCCTAGCCAGTACTATACCGTTCAGGTGAAGGAGCTAATATCCTAGCCAGTACTATACCGTTCAGGTGAAGTAAGTAACTAATATCCTAGCCAGTACTATACCGTTCAGGTGAAGTAAGTAATATCCTAGCCAGTACTATACTGTTCAGGCTGGAACAATAATATGATAATGTCCAGTACCATCTCATCTCTTCACGGTCAGTAAAGATTGATTTGATTGACTGAAGGATTGCTGTCCCCTCCAGTCTGCACCATGGGAAGAGCAGCAGCACCGGGAACCTGCTAGAGAGCGACATGTCTCTGCCCATGCCCGACTACGGCCTGACTGCCCGCCTGCTGGCACAGAGCCTGGCACAGAGCAGACCCAGGCCCTACAGCATGGCAGGCTTTACCACACAGGTCAGTGTTTGCGAGCGAACACGCAGTCGGACAGATGCTGACACACAGATGGAAGGACGCTGACACACACCAGGCCACGGCCCTAAAACCATTTTCTCTACACAACTGAAACAGACAGCCATATACTTCTAAAGACACACGACAAACACAATCTCCCACTCAGAACACGCCCTCTTCCCAGTAATCCACTGTGGTTGATTCAGTCTGGAGAGTGGAGGTGTCTGATTGGCTATCTGGAGGACTCCAGTCAGTTTGGTGTATTGTTCTGTTAACACCATGTACTGTAAGGAGTAATACTGCAGGAGAACACAGGGATATAGTCTAGGAACATGGCTCTGGCGCCATCTGCTGGAGGCTCTCTTTCAATAACTGCTTTTATTCATGAGAGTTTCTGAAAGTACATCTATAAAATAGACACTGTGTGAGTGATCATACATGACCATACTTGGGGCTCCCGAGTGGCTCAGCGATCCGAGGCACTGCGTCTCAGTGCTAGAGGCATCACTACAGACCCTGGTTCGATTCCAGACTATCACAACCAGCTGTGATTCGGAATCTCATAGGGTGGCGCACAATTGGCCCAGCGTTGTTAGGGTTTGGCCCGGGGTAGGCCGTCATTGTAAATAAGAATTGGTTCTTAACTGACCTTGGCTCAACTTACCTTGGCTCCTTGTAGCCACAAGGTCCTTTTGATGCTGCACTCGCGTAACAGGTGTTCAGCCTGCCACATAGTTTCCTTTTGGATAGCAATGTAATCCGCCATAATCGGCGTCCCAAAAAGTCCGATTACCGATTGTTATGAAAACATGAAATCGGCCTAATTAATCGGCCTCTATTAGGAGTGTTCTAATGTGTTCTAATACATTTTAATTTATTTTTATTTTTAATCCCAGCCCCCGTCCCCACAGGAGGCCGTTTGTCTTTTGGTAGGCCGTCATTGTAAATAAGAACTGACTTGCCCAGTTCAATAAAGGTTCAATAAAACAAAATGTATTAAGAAACTGTGTTAAGGAGTGTTCTAATGAAGGAATGAACTGTGTGTTAAGGAGTGTTCTAATGAAGGAATGAACTGTGTGTTAAGGAGTGTTCTAATGTAGGAATGAACTGTGTGTTAAGGAGTGTTCTAATGAAGGGATGAACTGTGTGTTAAGGAGTGTTCTAATGAAGGAATGAACTGTGTGTTAAGGAATGTTCTAATGAAGGAATGAACTGTGTGTTAAGGAGTGTTCTAATGAAGGAATGAACTGTGTGTTAAGGAGTGTTCTAATGTAGGAATGAACTGTGTGTTAAGGAGTGTTCTAATGTAGGAATGAACTGTGTGTTAAGGAGTGTTCTAATGAAGGAATGAACTGTGTGTTAAGGAGTGTTCTAATGTAGGAATGAACTGTGTGTTAAGGAGTGTTCTAATGTAGGAATGAACTGTGTGTTAAGGAGTGTTCTAATGAAGGAATGAACTGTGTGTTAAGGAGTGTTCTAATGTAGGAATGAACTGTGTGTTAAGGAGTGTTCTAATGAAGGAATGAACTGTGTGTTAAGGAGTGTTCTAATGTAGGAATGAACTGTGTGTTAAGGAGTGTTCTAATGTAGGAATGAACTGTGTGTTAAGGAGTGTTCTAATGTAGGAATGAACTGTGTGTTAAGGAGTGTTCTAATGTAGGAATGAACTGTGTGTTAAGGAGTGTTCTAATGAAGGAATGAACTGTGTGTTAAGGAGTGTTCTAATGAAGGAATGAACTGTGTGTTAAGGAGTGTTCTAATGAAGGAATGAACTGTGTGTTAAGGAGTGTTCTAATGAAGGAATGAACTGTGTGTTAAGGAGTGTTCTAATGAAGGAATGAACTGTGTGTTAAGGAGTGTTCTAATGTAGGAATGAACTGTGTGTTAAGGAGTGTTCTAATGAAGGAATGAACTGTGTGTTAAGGAGTGTTCTAATGTAGGAATGAACTGTGTGTTAAGAAGTGTTCTAATGAAGGAATTAACTGTGTGTTAAGGAGTGTTCTAATGTAGGAATGAACTGTGTGTTAAGGAGTGTTCTAATGTAGGAATGAACTGTGTGTTAAGGAGTGTTCTAATGTAGGAATGAACTGTGTGTTAAGGAGTGTTCTAATGTAGGAATGAACTGTGTGTTAAGGAGTGTTCTAATGTAGGAATGAACTGTGTGTTAAGGAGTGTTCTAATGTAGGAATGAACTGTGTGTTAAGGAGGGTTCTAATGTAGGAATGAACTGTGTGTTAAGGAGGGTTCTAATGTAGGAATGAACTGTGTGTTAAGGAGGGTTCTAATGTAGGAATGAACTGTGTCATGATAATGTTCTTTTCCATTTCAGCCTGCTCTTGAGGACTATGACAGTCGCTTTGCTGCTGCAAGGTAAGAACCTTATTATCAACCGTCCTGAACTACTGACCTGGTAGTTACATTGAGTGGTATGAATGACTGATCACGATGTAGTATGAATGTGAACTACTGTACTGACCTGGTAGTTACATTGAGTGGTATGAATGACTGATCACAATGTAGTATGATTGTGAACTACTGTACCTACCTGGTAGTTACATTGAGTGCTATGAATGACTGATCACGATGTAGTATGAATGTGAACTACTGACCTGGTAGTTACATTGAGTGGTATGAATGACTGATCACGATGTAGTATGAATGTGAACTACTGACCTGGTAGTTACATTGAGTGCTATGAATGACTGATCACGATGTAGTATGAATGTGAACTACTGACCTGGTAGTTACATTGAGTGGTATGAATGACTGATCACGATGTAGTATGAATGTGAACTACTGACCTGGTAGTTACATTGAGTGCTATGAATGACTGATCACGATGTAGTATGAATGTGAACTACTGACCTGGTAGTTACATTGAGTGCTATGAATGACTGATCACGATGTAGTATGAATGTGAACTACTGTACTGACCTGGTAGTTACATTGAGTGGTATGAATGACTGATCACGATGTAGTATGAATGTGAACTACTGTTCCTACCTGGTAGTTACATTGAGTGGTATGAATGACTGATCACGATGTAGTATGAATGTGAACTACTGACCTGGTAGTTACATTGAGTGGTATGAATGACTGATCACGATGTAGTATGAATGTGAACTACTGACCTGGTAGTTACATTGAGTGCTATGAATGACTGATCACGATGTAGTATGAATGTGAACTACTGACCTGGTAGTTACATTGAGTGGTATGAATGACTGATCACGATGTAGTATGAATGTGAACTACAGTACTGACCTGGTAGTTACATTGAGTGGTATGAATGACTGATCACGATGTAGTATGATTGTGAACTACTGTACCTACCTGGTAGTTACATTGAGTGGTATGAATGACTGATCACGATGTAGTATGAATGTGAACTACTGACCTGGTAGTTACATTGAGTGCTATGAATGACTGATCACGATGTAGTATGAATGTGAACTACTGTACTGACCTGGTAGTTACATTGAATGGTATGAATGACTGATCACGATGTAGTATGAATGTGAACTACTGTTCCTACCTGGTAGTTACATTGAGTGGTATGAATGACTGATCACGATGTAGTATGAATGTGAACTACTGTTCCTACCTGGTAGTTACATTGAGTTGTATGAATGACTGATCACGATGTAGTATGAATGTGAACTACTGTACTGACCTGGTAGTTACATTGAGTGGTATGAATGACTGATCACGATGTAGTATGAATGACTAGATACACAGCACTGACTAGACTGGGATATGAGAGTAAAAATAAAACTAACATGAACTAAAATATAAGCGCAACATGAGTTACAGTTCATATGAGGAAATCATTCAATTGGAATAAATTCATTAGGCCCTAATATATGGATTTCACACTACTGGGAATACAGATATGCATCTGTTGGTCAGAGATACCTTAAGTAGGGGTGTGGATCAGAAAACCAGTCAGCATCTGGTGTGAACATGATTTGCCTCATGCAGCACGACATCACCTTCCCATAGAGTTGATCAGGCTGTTGATTGAGGCCTGTGGAATAGCTGTGCAAAGTTGCTGGATATTGGCGGAACCTGGAACACGCTGTTGTACACGTTGATCCAGAGCATCCCAAGCATGCTCAATGGATGACATGTCTGGTGAGTATGCAGGCCATGAAAGAACTGGCACATTTTCAGCTTCCAGGAATTGTGTACAGATCCTTGCGACATGGGGCCGTACATTATCATGCTGAAACATGAGGTGATGGTGATGGATGAATGGAACAACAATGGGCCTCAGGATCTCAACATGGTATCTCTGTGCATTCAATTTGCCATCAATTAAAATGCAATTGTTGTCCTTATTTTATGCCTGCACATACCATAACCCCTCCGCCACCATGGGGCACCCCGTTCACAACATTGACATCAGCAAACCACTCGCCTACACAACGCCATGTCTGCCATCTGCTCGGTACAGTTGAAACCGGGATTCATCTGTGAAGAGCACACTTCTCCAGCGTGCCATTGGCCAGCGAAGTCTGTTACGACGCCTGTCAGGTCACGACCCTAATTAGGACTACAAGTATGCAAATGAGCTTCCCTGAGACTGTTTCTGACAGTTTTTGCATAAGTTCTTCGGTTGTGCAAACCCTCAGTTTCATCAGTTGTCCGGGTGGCTGGTCTCAGACAATACCGCAGGTAAAGAAGCTGGATGTGGAGGTCCTGGGCTGGCGTGGCTACACGTGGTCTGTGGTTGTGAGGCCGGTTGGATGGACTGCCAAATACTCCAAAACAACATTGGACGCAGCTTATGGTAGAGAAATGAACATGAAATTCTCTGGCAACAGCTCTTGTGGACATTCCTGCAGTCAGCATGCCAATTTCACACACCCTCAAAACTTGGGACATCTGTAGCATTGTGTTGTGTGACAAAACTGCACATTTTAGAGTGGCCTTCTATTGTCACCAGCACAAGATGCACCTGTGTAATGATCATGCTGTTTAATCAGTTCCTTGATATGCCACACCTGTCAGGTGGATGGATTATCTTGGCAAAAGAGAAATTCTCACTAACTGGGAGGTAAACAAATTTGTGCACAGAATTTGAGAGAAATAAGCTGTTTTCTGCGTATAGAAAAATTCGGAACTTTTACTTCAGCTCATGAAACATGGGACCAACACTTTACATGTTGTGTTTATATTTTGGTTCAGTATAGATCATTAAAGACCGATATTGCTTTGATGTGGAAGTTTAGTTGTTTAGTCGGAGTTAAAACTTGGAGACACTGCAGCTCTTCAGGCTTTGGATAAAAGTGTCTGCTAAATGGCATATATTATATAAGACCAGTCTTGGATGTCCAGCTCTGAGGAAGCTTTCATTTCTCCTCTTTTTGGGTCTTGCTTGCTTTTTCCTCAGACTCCATAGCTGCTATATTGACTTGTGTTATTTAATGACAACAGCATTTCATATAACTAGTGTCTATAGTGCACTACTTTTGACCAGAGCCCTATGGGCCCTTTTCAGAAGCAGTGCAGCTAATTAGGAATAGGGTTCCATTTGGGACAGAGTTAGTTAATTGTAATCCAATCAGAAGTCAGATCCACTGCTGTGGGAGGAGAGGTTAACCTAGGTTAATCTGAAGAGATTGATTTATTTCTGTCTGTCTGACGATGGGGAAGGTGTGTGTGCGTGTGTTTACTTGTATGTATGTGTGTTGTGACATCGAATTACATCATTCTGACCCCATGTTGACATCACTGCTTGGTGAGGCTGGAGCTCTGATGAGCTCTGGTCTGGCGCTCCAAGTCCTTCTACATAGAGTTTGATAGAGAGCTCTTTTTTGCATCTTTGCCATAATGGCTTCTGTGACAGCATTGGTAGCACCATTGAGGGATTTCTCCATTTTAAAGGAAAACTCCACCCAAAAGTGATCTTTTGGTATTTGTTTCATTAGTCCATTGTTGACGTAGTACCAAAAACGTTTTACTTGTCAGCAATCAAGTTTTCAACATATGTAACTTCAACCAAAACTTTTGGGGGACTTTGTCAACAATGGACTACTGAAACAAATACCAAAAGATCGCTTTTGGGTGGAGTTTTCCTCTAAAAGAAAGAAGGCAATTTCTTCTTCTTCTTCTATTGACAGTCGGTCAACAAACTGAAATGATCAACACTGCCACCTGTAGTCTGTTGTCTGAACAGGTATAAATCCAAGGTTGGCTATTTACAACCACCTCCATTTATATAATGTTTGTTCCATCATTCATTGGCTGATCCCTCCTGATGATCTGGATGGAATTATGTGATCCTTCCATAACCAATAGGAAGTCCCACCCAGTTGACTACTTCAAAATGGTGAATGTCCTCAATGGAGCTGTCCATGCTAAAACAGGCTTTGTTGCACTTGAGCTGTCTATCCAAGTCTATGGTCGTTTCACATACTCCTTTTGTTCCTGAATATCTGATTCTGGGTCAGATCTTGTATTTATAGACCTAACGGGCCCAGGGTATCTCCACCCTAGAGGCACTGAACTCATCTTACACCAGACCCCCACTGCCAACCAGATGACTTGGATTACCTCATCACAAATGGCCTCTAGGTTACTTGGGTTGAATTTGCATATTGTTCAAAAAGACAAGTGATTCTGTGAAACATTCAAATTATCAATACATTCAATTTCTTTACCCTTCAAAAGTTAGTTTTCTGCTATCATCATTAATATTCAGATAGTGATATAGAGGCCTGGATCGTGTTCATTAGGTTACCAAACGGAGGAAAACTGACTGAAACAAGTGGTACTAACCTGGACTTGTACAATAAGAAATGCAAATGTCTGTTGCAAAGCATTTTATGTGTCCTAATGAACATGACCCTGATGAAGGGAGTCCCATCTCGGTAACTATGGCAGCCAGGTGTGTTTTGGTGTGGGAGGTTTAGGTGGGAGGGAGGTACTTGCTACTCATGGTGCGTGTTTGGGATGGACGACACTGCAGTCTGACTGTGCAGAACCACTCATCTCCAACTTACCACTGATCACTACTCATCGTGTGATCAAGATGAGTGATTCTGTGCCTTGTTCAAACTGATCCACTCAAAACACGCTGATGGTACAGCACCCCTCTCCTCCCTACACCGCTCCTCCCAAATCCACCCCTGCCTGCCTGCCTTCCTTGCCTTGTGGCTGTCTTGTCCCTCCATCTTCTCTCAGAGTGTGTCACTTCTCTTCCCACCTGGCAAGCTTCCTTTCTCTTTGTTCCTTGTTCCACAGTTCTGATCCCGATGGCAAATTGATTTCGACAGTGTGAGAACAGACAGAGACAGCTCCCTACCGGATAGCGCAGGGGCCTCCCCCTCTCTTCCCAGCCCCCCCTCCCCTTCCAGTCTCTCCCCAACAATCTCACCACTTAGTCTCTCCCCCTTAATCTCTCCACCTCAATCTCACCCCTTAGACTCTCCCCCTTAGTCTCTCCCCCTCGGTCTCCCCTTAGTCTCTCCCTTAGTCTCCTCCCTGTCTCTCCCCTCAGTCTCCCTGTATCCCCCTCCTCCCCCCTGCTTCCACGCACTCCTTCTCCAAGTGGAAGAGCTCCAAGTCTCATCCCTCCTTTCTGTCCTTTCTTCCTCTCCTTGATCCCTCCTTCACTCCTTCCTTCCTCGGGTCGGTGGCGGTGACAGTGGCGGTTGGTGGGTAGAGGATGAGGAGGGCGCTGAGAGGGAGAGCCAGGGAGGAGCCCATCCACCAATCGGCTTGCAGCGTTTCCCACTCTGAACTCTAAACTTTGAACTTCTCTATCTAATCAATGTCCGTGCGAGAGACAAAATGGACACTACTAACTCTCAATCTCAAACAAGAGACTGCCTTTGCCACTGCTTGTCTTTGACTTTCATGCATGTACATGGTTGTGTCATTTTGTTCAATCTGAAAAGACATGTTCGTGTACGGTACAAGTGCCAAAAATATCAACATTGTATACAGTCATTGTACTCACTCAGCCACTGGACTAAACTGCTTTTCTAAAGCACGTGGAATGACTAAACATGATGATGGAGACTTTGGATGTGTCAAATGGAACCCTATTCCCTATGTACAATTTGACCAGGGCCCTTAGGGGCCCTTCTATAGGGAAGGGGTGCTATTTGGGACATAGCCTTTGTTTGCAGTGAGGCTGTGCAGATATTCTGTCTGTTGTTCCTTTGATATGCACTATGTGGCGCTGCACTCATTGCCTGGTGTGACCTGTCAACGCTGATGTCGATTTGAGGTTTTTGTCGACTGCGTCATTATGCCTTACTTCTGAAATGTTCCTTTTTTCTGTGGTAGTTTAATGTGCAACTTAGGTTGTGGAATATAAATATCATAGTTTAACTTGGACACCCCTTCAAATTTGACACAAGAATCACTTTTGTTTTATCAACTTTTGTCTGGGTGATTATTACCATCCCAGACGAATTTCGTATTTTTCTCTTCTTATGATTCTTTAAATCAAGATGATTATTTAGAAAAAAATATTAATAAATGTTTCACAGTGCAAAATATATCTGGTTTCAAATCACACTATATACATCCAGTCCCTTCTAGGACCTCCTCCCAGCCATCCCATGAGTGGTCAGTCTGAAATATTAATTTTCCTTGAAATACTCCTTGATGGACCTCAGTTTGGACCTTTTCTGACCCCTAAATATGCTCTTTCAGCAGTTGGGGCAGTCATCATTGACCCCTCTACAACTATTTGAACCTTCCATGACCTTTGTCTAATTTTCTCCATAACTGCTGTGATCTAGTTGAAGGAAAGTACAAACAATATGTTTAATAATATGATTATCATCGTATGTTCTGAGTGATTATGTCCTTTTTTGGTCTTCATTTCTTTGAAAAATGCGTTAAGTGTTGTTGTAAAAAGATTTCCAGAAAAATACAAAATATTTATTTGAATAATATAAAAAGTAATTATTATCTTTGAGCATGCTACAGCGCAATGATCAGAAATGTGATACTATTGAACTTTGACATTGAATGTATGGTGACTTTTTACAAAAAGTATTCTAAATAAAACATATCTATATATTAATAAACAGTTTGTTCAGACGAGAGATCTGTCAAATTAATGACTTAAAAAATATATATTTTTGAAATTATTTTATAAAAAGTATACAGTAATCCCTCGTTTATCGCGGGGGTTACGTTCCGAAAATGACCCGCGATAAGTGAAATCCGCGAAATAGAAAACTTTTTTTTTTTTTACAATTAGCAACTATTACATGTATACAAATACAGTGACTCACGTGTAGGCCGTTTCACTGCTCTTCAGACTGGGCCGCTGCATCCTGACTGCGCTCTGCAGTGTTCTCTTCTGAAGCCCGCGGTGCAGGTGTGTTTGTTCGGGAGAAGAACATAGTGATAGGCAGCTGTTGTCGCTCTTTTTTCTTCTTTGCAAAAAGATCCTTGTACACCGACATGCCACCATGTTTTTTGAGTTTTTAGCGAATCAGAATGCAGAGCACAATGCACCAAAAAAAAAAAAAAAAATGCATTATGAAAATCCGCGAAATAGCGAATCCGCGATAAGTGAACCGCGAAGTGGCGAGGGATCACTGTATATATTTTTTTTGATTGACATCAGTATGTTTTGGACCAGTACTGGCCAAACTTGTTCTTCTTTCTGCCATCTTTTTAATTTGTGAATCATCACTCATCACATAATTTCCCACATATGAAGTATTGTCATGGCGTCTGCATCGTCCACACCTCATCCTCTATGCACTACCTCTGGCATCCCATAGCAACCAAGCTCTGATCGCCACGTCATCATGATGTGATTTGAACCATTTGAGTATCAGTGTGTGTGGTGAATGTGTGTGTTTGTGAATGGCACTATAGATGTGTTCCTTTCCTTCCTGCCTCCTCTCCTTTCCTTCCTACCTCCTTTCCCTTCCTGCCTCCTCTCCTTTCCTTCCTGCCTCCTCTCCTTTCCTTCCTGCCTCCTCTCCTTTCCCTTCCTGCATCCTTTCCTTCCTGCATCCTTTCCTTCCTGCATCCTTTCCTTCCTGCCTCCTCTCCTTTCCCTTCCTGCCTCCTCTCCTTTCCCTTCCTGCCTCCTCTCCTTTTCCTTCCTGCCTCCTCTCCTTTCCTTCCTGCCTCCTCCTTCTTTAGACAGTATGTCTCTAGTTTTGCTGCCATGTGAATATAATCCTGGTTTGTATGAGGGTTATAGCCTGAAGCCGTAGGACGCATCCCAAACGTCACCCATATTCCCTGCACAGTGCACTACTTTTGGGCTCCCGAGTGGCGCAGCGGTCTAAGGCACTGTATCTCAGCAGTCACTACAGACACCCTGGTTTGATTCCAGGCTGTATCACAACCAGCCGTGATTGGAAGTCACATAGGTCGCCGCACAATTGGCCCAGCATCGTCCGGGTTTGGCCGGTGTAGGCCGTCACTGTAAATAAGAATTTGTTCTTAACTGACTTGCCTAGTTTAAATAAAGGTTTAATTTAAAATATATATATTTGACCAGGGCCCATATAGGGTGTAATTTGGGACGCTGCCCTAGTTTCTGTCTCTGTGGATGTAGATCTAGTAGAGCAGTGGTTCCCAAACTGTTTCTGTTACTGTACCACCAACTGAATTCTGCTGTGCCCGGAGTACCCCCCCCCCCCCCCCCCCCCCCCCCCGTGCATTTTACCAATAACCCTGTGGTCTCATGAGTCTTTTCAAGTACCCCCTGTGTATAGTCCTAGTACCCCTGTGTATAGTCCTAGTACCCCTGTGTATAGTCCTAGTACCCCCTGTGTATAGTCCTAGTACCCCCCGTGTATAGTCCTAGTACCCCCCGTGTATAGTCCTAGTACCCCCCGTGTATATAGTCCTAGTACCCCCCGTGTATAGTCCTAGTACCCCCCGTGTATAGTCCTAGTACCCCCCGTGTATAGTCCTAGTACCCCCCGTGTATAGTCCTAGTACCCCCCGTGTATAGTCCTAGTGCCCCTGGTGTATGGTCCTAATACCCCCTGTGTATAGTCCTAGTACCCCCTGCATATAGTCCTAGTACCCCCCGTGTATAGTCCTAGTACCCCCCGTGTATAGTCCTAGTACCCCCCGTGTATAGTCCTAGTGCCCCTGGTGTATGGTCCTAATACCCCCTGTGTATAGTCCTAGTACTCCCTGCGTATAGTCCTAGTACCCCCCGTGTATAGTCCTAGTACCCCCCGTGTATAGTCCTAGTACTCTCTGTGTATAGTCCTAGTACCCCCCGTGTATAGTCCTAGTACTCTCTGTGTATAGTCCTAGTACCCCCTGTGTATAGTCCTAGTACCCCTGGTTGTGGAGACCTGTAGTAGAGAAGGTGCTGTGCTATAGGCTTTTTACACATCATGTCTGCAGACAAACATCAGGCTGTGACTTGGCTAAGTTGAGGGCATGAAAATGTGTATTGTCAGTCTTCCATCATGCTTCACAAATCCAGTCAAAGAGCTGGCTTCCCAGACACAGATGAATCCTGTAGTCTTGGAACAAAAATAATTTCTCCAGTAACCATGATTTTTAAACCAGGAATAGATGACTCCCCAAATGGAACCCTAATCCCTTTATAGTGCGCTACTTTTGATCAGGACTCTGGTCTAAAGTAGTGCACTATATAGAGAATAGGGTTCCGTTGTGGACACATACCAGGTTTAATTTGTGCCTGGGAAATGAACCCTATATCAGTTAACGTATGTATGTTCATCTGACATCAGACTAACTAGCTGTGCCAATGCCTTTAAGAACTGTGACCTCACTATGAATGACTTCACTATGAGAGATGAGCTTTAAGCACCCTATTCCCTACATAGTACACTCAAATGTAGTGCACTGCATAGGGAATACGGTGCAGTTTTGGATGCACACTAAGGCAGTCAAACCCAAGGGTTTTCTTTACCTTCCAGTTTGGGTCCAGAAATGTCCCGGTTCTGAAAGAACAGGACGTCAGTAAGTCACCAGCCTCCATCGCCGCTCGCTCGCTCACTCACTCACTCAGCCAACCAACTAATCACACTCTCTCTGGTTCTCTCGGCTGTCATTGGCTGTCTGGCTTCAGTAAGGTGCTGGATATCCCTGTTTTTGTTTTTTCCTTTTCCAACCTTCGACCTCTCTGATTGGCTTTCCTTCCTGAGGCGGGGTTTCTTCCAACCAATCCAGGAGGCCCTGGGTTGCAAAATAATGTTTTTCCATGGAGGTAAAAGTGTCAGAAGACTCCTAAGTCCTTCTAACCCTGCCTGTCTGTTCTGTACTCTGAGTACATGTTTAACACTTCACTCCAATAATAAGCACTACAGCATTGTTTGTTCTCGCCTGCATGCTGCCTCTAACATTCACTTTATAAATATTAACTACAGACACACATTCAGAAACAACAGTATTTAGTCAGTGGAGAATGGCTACTGTTATTGTACTTTCTGGTTTCTATAGGGGTCACTATAATCTACCAAACAGCAGACTGAAGATAAATACCTTAGGGTGGGTGATGAGTTGGGATTAGGGGTTTGACCCAAGTGTCTTCTATCCAGACTAAACATCTCTCTTCCTTGCTCCCTCTCTCCACAGTGACCGAGCCCTGGAGATTTACTTCAGACAACCCATCAATGATGACAGATCAGCCCCTATATTCTACTAGCAGGGGCCCTCACAGCACCCCTGTGGGTCCATGGCCTCTCAACCTCCCCTTAACACCTCTCTAGGCCCCTGGCCCCTCATCCTCCCCTTAACACCCCTGTGGGTCCCTGGCCTCTCACAGCACCTCTGTGGGTCCCTGGCCTCTCACCCTCCCCTCACAGCACCCCTGTGGGTCCCTGGCCTCTCACCCTCCCCTCACAGCACCCCTGTGGGTCCCTAGCCTCTTACCCTCCCCTCACAGCACCCCTGTAGGTCCCTGGCCTCTCACCCCTCACAGCATCCCTGTGGGTCCCTGGCCTCTCACAGCACCCCTGTAGGCCCCTGGCCTCTCACCCTCCCCTCACAGCACCCCTGTGGATCCCTGGCCTCTCACAGCACTCCTGTAGGCCCCTGGCCTCTCACCCTCCCCTCACAGCACCCCTGTAGGCCCCTGGGGCTCCCTGGCCTCCGATCCTCCTCTCACAACACCCTTGTAGGCCCCTGGGGGTCCCTGGCTGCTCATCCTTCCCATAACCACCCTGTAGGGCCCTGGGGGTCCTTGGCCCCACCACCTCCCCCTAACCAGCTTGTGTGTCCCTGGCCCCTCGCTCTCCCCTTAAGACCCCTGTAGGTCTCTGGCCTCTCTAGCTGTCACAATACTGATAATGATGAACATATATTTTTCATTTCTATTTTCCTGTAACTTTAAATAATGTACAGCAAACTGTCTAAGAGGTTGAAGGTAAATACTGAGAGGGAGGACAACGTGTGGTATCTATATTGGTTATATTACAGTAAATTGATAGTTACACTGGATGTAGATGTACAGTATAACATAAGTACATTTGTAAATACTTTTTCATTTAAAACTATTACTTGATATTTTAAACCAAGTATGCCTAACGCTCTTCCTGAAGATCTACCATCCTGTAGGTTTTCAATCCAACCGTAATCAAACACACCTGATTTCACTAGTTAAGGTCTGGGTGACCTGCTAATAATTAGAATCAGGTGAGTGAGTGAAAAAGTACAGGACGGTAGGTCTTCAGGAAGAGGGTTGGGCAGCCCTGCAGCAGGCCTACATGCTGGCCTAGAACTGCTGTCAACTAGGATGGGCGTTAGGAAGGCTCCACCACTACACTTACGCTGCCTTGCAAAAGTGTTCACACCCCTCGGGTTTCCTCACATTTTGTTGGTACAAAGTGGGATTAAAAATAAATAAATAAAACATTTTGTCAATCTACACAAAATACTCAAGTCAAAGTGTTTTATTGATTTAATATGAATAGAGATTACATAACAAAAATATAGTCGTTACATAAGTATTGAGCCCCCTAAGTCAATACATTTGACTTAGGGGGCGATTACAGCTGTGTCTTCCTGGGTAAGTCTTTTAAAGCTTTACACACCTGGATTGTACAATAATAGCCCATTTATTATTTTTAAAGTTCTTCAAGCTCTGTCAAGAAGTCTCGCTATTGATTTAAGCAGATTTATGTCAAACTGTAACTTGGCCACTCAGGAACCTTCACTGTCTTCTTGGTAAAATATTCCTGTGTAGATTTGGCCTTGTGTTGTAGGTTATTGTCCTGCTGAAAAGTGAATTCCTCTCCCAGTGACTGGTGTGAAGCAGACTGAAGCCTCAAGGATTTTTGCATTTGCTTAGCTTCATCCCGTTAAACTCCCCAGTATTTGCCGATGTCAAGCATACTCATACCGTGATGCAGCCACCACCATGCTTAAAAATAAGGAGGCAGTTAGTTACTCAGTGTTGTTGGATTTGCCCCAAATGTAAGGCTTTGCAGTGTTTTTTTTTAAGTATTAATTTTGTGCCTTGTTGCATACAACATGCACGTTTTGGAATATTTTTATTCTGTATATTTGTATTGTTCTTTTCAATCTGCCATTGTAAGTCATTATTGTGGAGTCTCTACAATGTTGTTGGGCCAACCTCAGTTTTCTCCCATCACAGCTTTTTTTAAATCACCATGGTGACATCCCTGAGGTGTTTCAATCCTGCTGCTCAGTTCAAAAGGAGGACTGCATCTTTTATGTGTCTGGGTGGTTAAATACACCATCCACATAATAATAATTTACTTCACCATGCTTAAATATATATTCAATGTCTGATTTGTTATTGTTACCCATCTACCAATCACTGGCCTTCTGTATAAGGCTTTAGAAAGGTCCCTGGTCTTTGTAATTTAATCTGTGCTTGAAATTCAATACTTGACTGAAGGCAGATGGTGTATGTGTGGGGGACGGAGGAAGGGTTAGTCACTAAAATATCATGTCAACCCCTATTACACACAGTGAGTCCATATAACTTCAAATGATATTAGTCACATGCGCCGAATACAACAGGTGTAGACCTTACAGTGAAATGCTTACTTACGAGCCCCTAACCGACAATGCAGGAAAAAAAATATGGATAAGAATAAGAGAGAAATGTAACAAGTAATTAAAGAGGAGCAGTAAAAAATAACATGTACAGTGGGGTGCCGGTACAGAGTCAATGTGCGGGGGCACCGGTTAGTTGAGGTAGTATGTACATGTAGGTAGAGTTAATTAAAGTGACTATGCATAGATGACAACATAGAGTGGCAGTGGTGTGGAGAGGGGGGGGGGGTGAAATGTGAATAGTCTGGGTAGCCATTTGACTAGATATTCAGGAGTCTTATGGCTTGGGGGTAGAAGCTGTTTAGAAGCCTCTTGGACCTAGACTTGGCGCTCCGGTACTGCTTGCCGTGTGGTAGCAGAGAGAACAGGCTATGACTAGGGTGGCTGGAGTATTTGACCATTTTCAGGGCCTTCCTCTGACACTGCCTGGTCCTGAGGTCCTGGATGGCAGGAAGCTTGGCCACAGCGATGTACGGGGCCATTCGCACTACCCTCTGTAGTGCCTTGCGGTCGGAGGCCGAGCAATTGCCATACCAGGCAGTGATGCAACCAGCTAGGATGCTCTCGATGGTACAGCTGTAGAACCTATTGAGGATCTGAGGACCCATGCCAAATATTTTCAGTCTCCTGAGGGGGAATAGGTTTTGTCGTGCATGCTTCACGACTGTCATGGTGTGTTTGGCCATGTTAGTTTGTTGGTGATGTGGACACCAAGGAACTTGAAGCGCTCAACCTGCTCCGCTACAGCCCCGTCAATGAGAATGGGGGCGTGCTCGGTCCTCTTTTTCCTGTAGTCCACAATCATCTCCATTGTCTTGATCACGTTGAGGGAGAGGTTGTTGTCCTGGCACCACACGGCCAGGTCTCTGACCTCCTCCCTATAGGCTCGTCTCATTGTCGGTGATCAGGCCGAGCACTGTTGTCATCGGAAAAATTAATGATGGTGTTGGAGTCGTGCCTGGCCGTGCAGTCATGAGTGAACAGGGAGTACAGGAGAGGACTGAGCACGCAACCCTGAGTGGCCCCTGTGTTGAGGATCAGCATGGCGGATTTGTTGTTACCTACCTTCACCACCTGGGGGCGGCCCGTCAGGAAGTCCAGGATGCAGTTGCAGAGGGAGGTGTTTAGTCCAAGGGTCCTTAGCTTAGTGATGAGCTTTGATGGCACTATGGTGTTGAACACTGAGCTGTAGTCAATTAATAGCATTCTCACATGGGTGTTCCTTCTGTCCAGGTGGGAAAAGGCAGTGTGGAGTGCAAAGGAGACTGCAGCATCTGTGGATTTTTTGGGGCGGTATGCAAATTGGAGTGAGTCTAGGGTTTCTGGGATGATGGTGTTGATGTGAGCCATGACCAGCCTTTCAAAGCACTTCATGGCTACAGACTCGAATGCTATGGGTCGGTAGTCATTTAGGCAGGTTACTTTCGTGTTCTTGGGCACAGGCACTATGATGGTCTGCTGAAAACATGTTGGTCTTACAGACACGGACAGGGAGGGGTTGATAATGTCAGTGAAGACACTTGCCAGTTGGTCAGCGCATGTTCGCAGTACACGTCCTGGTAATCCGTCTGGCCCTGCGGCCTTGTGAATGTTGACCTGTCTAAAGGTCTTACTCACATTGGCTGCGGAGAGCGTGATCACACAGTCTTCCGGTACAGCTGGTGCTCTCATGCATGTTTCAGTGTTATTTGCCTCGAAGCGAGCATAGAAGTAGTTTAGCTCATCCGGTAGGCTCGTGTCACTGGGCAGCTCTGGGCTGTGCTTCCATTTGTAGTCTGTAATGGTTTGCAGGCCCTGCCACATCCAACGAGCATCAGAGCCGGTGTAGTACAACTCGATCGTTGTCCTGTATTGACGTCTCGTCGGAGGGCATAGCAGGATTTCTTATAAGCTTCTGGGTTAGAGTCCCGCTTCTTGAAGGCGGCAGCTCTAGCCTTTAGCTCAGAGCGGATGCTGCCGGTAATCCATGGTTTCTGGTTGGGGTATGTACGTATGGTCACTGTGGGGATGACGTCATCGATGCACTTATTGATGAAGCCAATGACAGATGTGGTGTTCTCATCAATGCTATTGGAGGAATCCCGGAACATATTCCAGTCTGTGCTAGATAAACAGTCCTGTAGCTCAGCATCTGATACATCTGACCACTTTTTTATTGATCTAGTCACTGGTGCTTCCTGCTTTAATTTTTGCTTATAAGCAGGAATCAGGAGGATAGAATTATCCCCAGATCTGCCAAATAGAGGGCGAGGGAGGGCTTTATATGCATCTCTATGTGTGGAGTATAGGTGGTCCAGAGTTCTTTTCCCTCTGGTTGCACATTTAACATCTTGATAGAAATTAGATAAAACGGATTTAAGTTTCCATGCATTAAAGTCCCCGGCTACTAGGAGCGCCACCTCTGGGTGAGCGTTTTCTTGTTTGCTTATGGCGGAATATCGCTCATTCAATGCTATCGTGGTGGTATGTAAACAGCTACAAACAATATGGATGAAAACTCTCTCGGTAGGTAATGTGGTCTGCAGTTCATCATGAGTAACTACCTCAGACAAGCAATGGCTCGAAACTTCCTTAGATATCGTGGACCAGCTGTTGTTTACAAAAATACATAGACCGCCACTCCTTCTCTTACCGTGCCATGACTCCGTGAAGCATATGATGCTACAGTTTTTAATGTCCCGTTGGTAGTTTAATCTTCCCAATAACTCATCCATTTTATTGTCCAAAGATTGCATGTTTGCGAGCAGAATTGCGGGGAGTGGGGGTTTATTCGATCGCCGCCTACTCCTCAGAAGGCAGTCCGCCCTCCGGCCTCTATCTCCACCTCCTCTTCACGCAGATCACTGGGTTTCGGGCCTGTTCCCGAGGGAGCCGTATATCCTCCGCATCGGGCTCGTCAGAGTTGTGAAAGAAGAAAAAGGATTCTGCTAGTCCGTGGTGAGTAATCTCAGTCCTGATGTCTAGAAGTCATTTTCGGTCATAAGAGACGGTAACATTATGTACAAAAATAGTAAAACAATAAGTTACAAACAATGCAGATAAAACACAAAAACCCAATCGGTTCGGGGACGTAAAACGTCTGACTTCTGCTCCGGCGCCAACTTTTGTTATTTGTTAAGCCAAACTAATTTAGGCTTGCCTGAACAAAGGGGATATATTTTAGTTATCTATTTTTATCAATCTTCAAAAAATATATAAAAAAATCTTCCACTTTGACTTTGGTGTATTTTGAGTAGATCGTTGACCAAAAAAATACAATTAGATCAATTTTAATCCCACTTTGTAACACAATAAAATGTGAAGAAATCCAAGGGGTATGAATACTTTTGCAAGGCACTGTAGATAGTTAATGTCTTCTTGCAGTTAAAAAGGTGTCAAAGTTTGTTAGACCAATCCATTTGTTTTAATTTGTACAAATCATGTTTTTCCATAATAGACCTCAGTATTCTTTGATACAACACTGTACATTTGACATTGAACATCCTATAGATAGACTACTAACTTAAAGTATGAGCATAGTAGAGCATTGAAGGCTTGCAGAAACCCGGTGAGATACGCATATCACAAAAACTCTTCCTTGTTCAGTCCATACCGATCTTCTTTGCAGTGGAATGAGGTACCTTACAGCAATGTGTCCTCAAGCTAAGGCAGGGGTCGTTTAGCAGCTCATGGAAATGGATAGTGATGTACAATGAATGTGATCAAACATAACTGCAAACATTAGCTAATGCTTCTGTACAGGCCATAGACCATCATAAATAACACACCATATTGTCTAGTCGTGATACAGTATGCCCAGTAACATGGGAACTGTGCCTTCTGTCTGTCTGTCGTTTCCTATGCAACTTCAGGTTAAATCATCATCCTAAAACACGGCTATAAGCAAAGGGTACATGGAACACTTTTATCTGGATATTGTTTGTTATATTGTTCTTCAGAATGTCACAAATGTTATTTTCTTTGATTTAGATTTTTCTAAAATGTTTGATCAGCTAAATAATTCTACTGTAAAAACAAAATGTTTTTGTTGCTTGAATATGTTAAACTACTACTGTACTACTACATACTCTAATGGTAGAATACAAATAGAGAAATGCTATGAATTCCCTTCTACATGTTCTTCTTTTTAAAGTGAGTATTATAACTTTATAATAAGATGTTAGCTAGCTACAGCAGAAATAATAGCTGATATGATTTGACGTTCAGATTTAGTTTCCCACCTCAGAATAACAAATTGAATGTTATTGTCATAGTGTGATCATGCTGACTCAGTATTATACACTGTAGGCCTATCTGAAATCACACCCTCTTCCCTTTAGTGCACTACTATTGGTCAGAGCCAATCTGGGCACTATGTAGGTAATTGGATGCCATTTTGGACACTTATGGATTGTCTTCAATAGGGGTCAGAGAATGGACAGTGGTCCCGCTGGTTAGTGTGGAGGTATGAGAGAAACTGAAATGAGTGTATGAATCGGAGTCTCAATAGATACCACTGGTTGGATCCAACTTTAGACCACTGTTTGAGAACAGGTGAACCACTGGCTAGGCACACCAGAATGGTTTCAAATACATTTTATACGCTTTTATAATATTTTCTCACTCTGTTCCTGTATCTGTATTATCTGTATTATCTGTACAAAAATGACCTTTGTACACATTCATGACCTTGTATGAAATAAAACAATTGGACACAAGAAATGTTGAAATGTTGTGTACTAACTACTGCTATTCATGTCAGAAACAAAGGATGACGACCTGGGTTGTGTTCAGTAGAGCACACCGTGACCATATGAAGACCTGGGTTGTGTTCAGTAGAGCACACCGTGACCATATGACGACCTGGGTTGTGTTCAGTAGAGCACACCGTGACCATATGACGACCTGGGTTGTGTTCAGTAGAGCACACCGTGACCATATGACGACCTGGGTTGTGTTCAGTAGAGCACACCGGGACCATATGAAGAACTGGGTTGTGTTCAGTAGAGCACACCGTGACCATATGAAGAATTGGGTTGTGTTCAGTAGAGCACACCGTGACCATATGACGACCTGGGTTGTGTTCAGTAGAGCACACCGTGACCATATGAAGACCTGGGTTGTGTTCAGTAGAGCACACCGTGACCATATGACGACCTGGGTTGTGTTCAGTAGAGCACACCGTGACCATATGACGACCTGGGTTGTGTTCAGTAGAGCACACCGTGACCATATGACGACCTGGGTTGTGTTCAGTAGAGCACACCGTGACCATATGACGACCTGGGTTGTGTTCAGTAGAGCACACCGTGACCATATGAAGAACTGGGTTGTGTTCAGTAGAGCACACCGTGACCATATGAAGAATTGGGTTGTGTTCAGTAGAGCACACCGGGAAAGTAGCAAAAAAAAAGAATTTGCTGCAAACAGCAATGAAATTGGGTGCTGCCTGGCTTGTGAGCTGAAAGAGACTGTTGCATGGAAGCATTATACGTCCTCCCCCTTGTACATGTAACAAACAAAACACCGATGTGCAAGTTAAGTTGATAGAGCCAAGAGAAGTGGACTTATTTCAGGTTTAATTGAAGATAAAATACATTTCAGATATCATATTGCTTAGCTTTCCTAAAAACGTACACACACAAACCTGATGTACAGTTAAAGTCGGAAGTTTACATACACCTTAACCAAATACATTTGATTTTTCACAGTTCCTGACATTTAATACTAGTAAAATGTACTTGTCTTGGGTCAGTTAGGATCTCCACTTTATTTTAAGAATGTGAAATGTCAAAACAATAGTAGAGACAATTATTTGTTTCAGCTTTTATTTATTTCATCACATTCCCAGTCGATCACAAGTTTACATACACTCAATTAGTATTTGGTAGCATTGCCTTTAAATTGTTTAACTTGGGTCAAATGTTTCGGGTAGCCTTCCACAAGCTTCCCACAATAAGTTGGGTGAATTTTGGCCCATTCCTCCTGACAGAGTTGGTGTAACTGAGTCAGGTTTGTAAGCCTCCTTGCACGCACATGCTTTTTCAGTTTTGCCAACAAATGTTGTATAGGATTGAGGTCAAGGCTTTGTGATGGCTACTCCAATACATTGATTTTGTTGTCCTTAAGCCATTTTGCCACAACTTTAGAAGTATGCTTGGGGTCATTGTTCATTTGGAAGACCCATTTGTGACCAAGCTTTAACTTCCTGACTGATGTCTTGAGATGTTGCTTCAATATATCCAATTACATTTCCCTTCCTCATGATGCCATCTATTTTGTGAAGTGCACCGATCCCTCCTGCAGCAAAGCACCCCCACAGCATGATGCTGCCACCCCCGTGCTTCACGGTTGGGATGGTGTTCTTCGGCTTGCAAGCCTCCCCCTTTTTCCTCCAAACATAACAATGGTCATTATGGCCAAACAGTTCTATTTTTGTTTCATCAGACCGGAGGAAATTTTTCCAAAAAGTACAATCTTTGTCCCCATGTGCAGTTTCAAACCGTAGTCTAGCTTTTTTATGCCGGTTTTGGAGCAGTGGCTTCTTCCTTGCTGAGCGGCCTTTCAGGTTATGTCGATATAGTACTCGTTTTACTGAGGATATAGATACTTTTGTACCTGTTTCTTCCAGCATCTTCACAGGGTCCTTTGCTGTTGTCCCGGGATTGATTTGCACTTTTCGCACCAAAGTACGTTCATCTCTAGGAGATAGAACGCTTCTCCTTCCTGAGCGGTATGATGACTGTGTGGTCCCATGGTGTTTATACTTGCGTACTATTGTGTCTACAGATGAAAGTGGTACCTTCAGGCGTTTGGAAATTGCTCCCAAGGATGAACCAGCTGAACAAAATAAACAATGGTGGTAATAAACACTTGGGATATTTTGTCCTTCAGCAAAGTACCCTACTAGCCTAAAGCCCTCAGATTGATACAAGGCAATGTGTAACGAGTAGGCAAAGTCAGAAACATGGAGAAATGAGGCCAAGCCTACACCTTGCAGTAGCGGTGTGTGGGTAAAAACACCGGGAAGAAGGGAGCAAAGTGCCAAATTACAACCTGTGTTGTGATAATTGCGTTGTTTGCTCTATAACCTGTAAGTTAATTTGCCTTGACACAGACAAGACATGAAGACAGTGGCAGAATAAATTCAACCACACATTCTGTTCAATCATAAAACCGGAGAGCAACGTCTGTGAAGTAAACAAAACATTTTGCATGTAACAAACAGTTACATGACCTACAGCATGGTCAAGCCAGTAAATTTTTCAGACATTTTCAAACTACTAAATAACTATTGGTTTAGTTTTACCGCAAATCACACAGAAAACAGGGGCTGCCTCCACTATTCCAGCACTACCTCACGTGAACATTTCCATCCATTAACTTCTTTGATATAGGGGGCAGCATTTTCTCTTTTGGATGAATTGCGTGCCCATAGTGAACTGCCTCCTACTCTGTCCCAGATACTAATATATGCATATTATTATTACTATTGGATATAAAACACTCTGAAGTTTCTAAAACAGTTTGAATGATGTCTATGAGTATAACAGAACTCATATGGCAGGCAAAAACCTGAGAAAAAATCCAAACAGGAAGTGAGAAATCTGAAAATGGTCATCTTTCAACTCATCGCCTATTCAATTCCCTGTAAGATATGGATCTGTTTGCACTTCCTACGCCTTCCACTAGATGTCAACAGTCTGTAGAACGTGGAATGAAGCCTCTAGTGTGATGTGGGGCCGGATGGGAGGTGTTTCAGTCATTGGTCTGGCAGATTGCCAGTTCTTGCTCACGCACTTTCCTCATGATATCGCCATGCGTTCTATTACTTATAGAGACTGAAAAGAATGCTCCGGTTGGAAAGTTATTGGATAACAATCCTGAAGATTGATTCTCTACTCAGTTTGACCAGTTTATTCGACTTGTAATATAACTTTTTGAAGTTTTCGCCCGACGTTTGCCTGCATCTGCGCGAGCGTTTGGACATGTGTACTACACATGCTAGCAAAAGTAGCTAATTGGACATAAGTAATGGACATTATCAAACAAAACAACGATTTATTGTGGAACTAGGATTCATGGCACTGCATTCTGATGAAGATAATCGAAGGTAAGGGAATATTTATGATGTAATTTCTGTTGATTCCAACATGGCGGAGAAATGTTAGATCTGAGCGCCGTCTCAGATTATTGCATGGTGTGCTTTTTATGTAAAGTTTTTTTTAAATCTGACACAGCGGTTGCATTAAGAGCAAGTGTATCTTTAATTATATGTAAAACATGTATCTTTCATCAAAGTTTATGATGAGTATTTCTGTTATTTGACGTGGCTCTCTGTAATTACTCCGGATATTTTGGAGGCATTTCTGAACATGGCGCCAATGTAAACCGAGATTTGTGGATATAAATATGCACATTATCGAACAAAACATAAATTTATTGTGTAACATGATGTCCAATGAGTGTCATCTGATGAAGATCATCAAAGGTTAGTGATTAATTTTATCTCTTTCTGCTTTTTGTTAATACTATCTTTTGCTGGGAAAATGGCTGTGTTTTTCTGTGGCTATGTACTGAGCTAACATAATTGTTAGGTGTGCTTTCCCCGTGAATCCTTTTTGAAATCAGATGTTGGCTGGATTAACAACATGTGTAGCTTTAATTTGGTGTCTTTCATGTGTGATTTCATGAAATATTGATTTTTATAGTAATATATTTGAATTTGGAGCGCTACATTTTTTTCTGGATTTTGGCCAAGTGGGACGTTAGCACACAAGTCACACAGAAAACAGGGGCTGCTTCCACTATTCCAGCACTACCTCACGTGAACATTTCCATCCATTAAGAAACAATGATGTGCGCCGGAAGAAATGGCAGCAGTTTTACGGGTGTCCAACCAATTGTGCTATGTGTTTTTTTCACGTTATTTCTAACTTATTTTTGTACATAATGTTTCTGCTACCATATCTTATGGCAAAAAAGAGCTTCTGGATATCAGGACAGTGATCACTCACCTCGGATTAGACAAATATTTTTTCTTCAACAAGCAGGACGCACAGGACATTCTCCAAACACCCAACAAGGCCAACATCCCCGTTATTGGCAAGAGGAAGAGACGCAGGTACAGAGGACACAGAGCGGGGTGCCTCGAGAGGACCCGCAGAAGGCGAGTGGGAAAGCTGCCGTTACCGTCAATATTACTCACCAACATGCAATCATTGGACAATAAATTAGACGAGGTACGATCACGAATATCCTACCAACGGGACATCAAAAACTGTAATATCTTATGTTACACGGAATCGTGGCTGAATGACGACATGGATATTCAGCTAGCGGGATATACGCTGCACCGGCAAGATAGAACAGAACACTCCGTTAAGACGGGGTGGGGGGGGGGGGGGGGGGGGGTCTGTGCATATTTGTAAACAGCAGCTGGTGCACGAAATCTAAGGAAGTCTCTAGATTTTGCTTGCCTGAAGTAGAGTATCTTGTGATACATACATTGCAGACCACACTACTTGCCTAGAGAGTTTTCAGCTATACTTTTCGTGGCTGTTTATTTACACCACAGACAGATGCTGGCACTAAGACCACACTCAGTCAGCTGTATAAGGAAATAAGCAAACAGGAAACCACTCACCCAGAGGCGGCGCTCCTAGTGGCCAGAGACTTTAATGCAGGGAAACTTAAATCAGTTCTACCTCATTTCTATCAACATGTTAAATGTGCAACCAGAGGGGGGAAAAATTCTAGATCACCTGTACTCCACACACCGAGACGTGTACAAAGCTCTCCCTCGCCCTCCTTTTGGTAAATTCAACCACAACGCTATCCTCCTGATTCCTGCTTACAAGCCAAAATTGAAGCAGGAAGCACCAGTGACTCGGTCTATAAAAAAGTGGTCAGATGAAGCAGATGCTAAACTACAGGACTGTTTTGCTATCACAGACTGGAGCATGTTCCGGGATTCTTCCGATGGCATTGAGGAGTACACCACATCAGTCACTAGCTTCATTAATAAGTGCATCGAGGATGTCGTCCCCACAGTGACTGTATGTACATACCCCAACCAGAAGCCATGGATTACAGGCAACATTCCAACTGAGCTAAAGGGTAGAGCTGCCGCTTTCAAGGTGCGGGACTCTAACCCAGAAGCTTATAAGAAATCCTGCTATGCCCTGCGACAAACAGGCAAAGCGTCAATACAAGGCTATGATTGAATCGTACTACAGCGGCTCCGACGCTCGTCTTATGTGACAGGGCTTGCAAACTATTACAGACTACAAAAGGAAAGCACAGTCGTGAGCTGCCCAGTGACACGAGCCTACCAGATGAGCTAAATCGCTTCTATGCTCACTTCGAGGCAAGCAACACTGAAGCATGCATGAGAGCATCAGCTGTTACGGATGCTCTCCGTAGCCGACGTGACTAAGACCTTTAAACAGGTCAACATTCACACGGCTGCGGGGCCAGACGGATTACCAGGATGTGTGCTCCAGGCATGTGCTGACCAACTGGCAGGTGTCTTCACTGACATTTTCAACATGTCCCTGATTGAGTCTGTAATACCAACATGTTTCAAGCAGACCACCATAATCCCTGTGCCCAGGAACACGAAGGAAACCTGCTTAAATGACTAGACCTGTAGCACTCATGCCCGTAGCCATGAAGTGTTTTGAAAGGCTGGAAATGTCTCACATCAACACCATTATCCCAGAAACTCTAGACCCACTCCAATTTGCATACCGCCCAAACAGATCCACAGATGATGCAATCTCTATTGCACTCCACACTGCCCTTTCCCACCTGGACACCTGTGAGGATGCTATTCGTTGACCATAGTTTAGCGTTCAACACCATAGTACCCTCAAAGCTCATCACTAAGCTATGGATCCTGGGACTAAACACCTCCCTCTGCAACTGGATCCTGGACTTCCTGACGGGCCGTCCCCAGGTGGTGAGGGTAGGTAGCAACACATCTGCCACGCTGATCCTCAACACTGGAGCCCCCCAGGGATGCGTGCTCAGTCCCCTCCTGTACTCCCTGTACACCCACGACTGCATGGCCAGGCACGACTCCAACACCATTAAGTTTGCAGACGGCACAACAGCGGTAGGCCTGATAGCCGACAACGACGAGACAGCCTACAGGGAGGAGGTCAGAGACCTGGCCAGGTGGTGCAAAAATAACAACCTATCCCTCAACGTAACCAAGACTACTGAGCTGATTGTGGACTAGAGGAAAAGGAGGACCGAGCACGCCCCCATTCTCATCGACAGGGCTGCAGTGGAGCAGGTTGAGAGCTTCAAGTTCCTTGGTGTCCACATTACCAACAAACTAGAATGGTCCAAACACACCAAGACAGTCGTGGGTACGACAAAGCCTATTCCCCCTCAGGAAACTAAAAATATTTGGCATGGGTCCTGAGATCCTCAAAAAGTTATACATCTGCAACATCGAGAGCATCCTGACTGGTTGCTGCATTGCCTGGTAGGGCAATTGCTCGGCCTCCGACCGCAAGGCACTACAGAGAGTAGTGCGTACGGCCCAGTACATCACTGGAGCTAAGCTGCCTGCTATCCAGGACCTCTACATCAGACGGTGTCAGAGGAAGGCCCTTAAAATTGTCAAAGACCCCAGCCACCCCAGTCATAGACTATTCTCTCTACTACTGCATGGCAAGCGGTACCGGAGTGCCAAGTCTACGACAAAAACAGTTTTTACCCCCAAGCCATAAGACTACTGAACAGGTAATCAAATGGCTACCCGGACTATTTGCATTGTGTCCCCCCCCAACCCCTCTTTTTACGCTGCTGCTACTCTCTGTTTATCATATATGCATAGTCACTTTAACCATATCTACATGAACATAGTACCTCAATCAGCCCGACTAACCGGTGCCTGTATGTAGCCTCGCTACTGTATATAGCCTCGCTACTGTATAAAGCCTCGCTACTGTTATTTTTCAGTCTTTTAACTGTTATTTTTATTTCTTTACTGACCTATTGTTAACCTAATACCTTTTTTTTGCACTGTTGGTTTTTTTGCACTGTTGGTTAGAGCACAACAGCGGTAAGCCTGATAACCGACAACGACGAGACAGCCTACAGAGAGGAGGTCAGAGACCTGGCCTGGTGGTGCAAGAATAACAACCTATCCCTCAACGTAACCAAGACTAATGAGCTGATTGTGGACTAGAGGAAAAGGTAAGCATTTATTATTCGGCGCATGTGACAAATAAACTTTGATTTGATGTGCTACCTTTTTGTAGCATTCTGATATTGGTAATTTCTTTTCAGCCAAATCTGAGTTCTATCTAGGGTTGCCAACTTTCTCACTGCCAAATAAGGGACAAAGGGTGGCGTGCACGGTGCCACGGCGGTGTGGGTATGGTGTTGTGTTTATTAATATACAGTGTATATTCTTATTCAATTGGAAACGTAAAACATTTTTATATTCCATTTAGTTTATAGATTTACTAAAACTGTATCATTATGTGAATAAATCTCAAAATAAATGATCAAAGAAATCCCAATTTGGACCTTAACAGCAACAACAAAAAAATCATTTCAAATGCAAAAGAGGGGTCTATTTTTCCCATGAATATTTTTTGCTGTTCTTGACTGATTCAAGCAGTCCTTTATCCTTTTGCATAGCTAGAGAAAAGTCCTTACATGACAAGTCACAGTTCAGATATTTGAAGTTCATTTTTGATGCAATGCAAATCAATTTATAACATTTTTGACATGCGTTTTTCTGGATTTTTTTGTTGTTATTCTGTCTCTCACTGTTCAAATAAACCTACCATTAAAATTATAGACTAATCCTTTCTTTGTCAGAGGGCAAACGTACAAAATCAGCAGGGGATCAAATACTTTTTTCACTCACTGTAGGTCATTCTCCCCTCCATGGTCAATTGAGAATTCCCGACGGCATAAAGTACAGAAAGCTTTCATCGAGTCACCACTGACGGGCTTAACCCAAGTCTTTTTTGCTTCCCATTGTTTGTTGTAGCTGCACAGTCTTTTCTTTTTTGCAGGTTTATCCATATTTCCTTGATCTGCCAAACCAACCGAACAACAACAGAAATTACTTTGCAGGAATTGCCGCGTTTATGCTATACTGTGATTGGAGAATATAAGGGACAAGGGAGCCCAATATAAGGGACATCCTGGGAATACGGGACAGTTGGCAACCCTAGTTATTTTTAACCAGGCAACAATACAGCTGCTATTAGCTAACGTTAGTTTGCTTGCCCAAAGTCCAGTAGCTAACCCATGTAGCTAGCTAACGAACAGGCAAAGACATGTAGCGAGCTGTCATTTTTTTATGGAAGGTTTGTTATACAAATACCTTCAGCCATTAGTTAGCCAGCTGACAAGAACAGCTAGTTCATGTCCAAACGGCAGTCCTACATTTTTCCACAAAACATAGTTAGCTAGCTACATCAGTTAAACCAAATTGTCACGCTGCTACCTTATAACGCATCGCATTTGCGATGTGGGAGAGAGAAAATGGAGGGAGAGTTCCCCTGGCAGACAGAACAGCATTTGACACAGACACTAATCATGCAATGGAATGTAGTCTTTAGGTCTTATCACCAAGGCATCGTAAATCCAATTGCCAGCATTAAGCCTCAGAGGCTCCTCTCAGGCCAACAGACACACTGTCACTGAAAGTACTAATTGAATAATACATTCTAATATTAAAGGTAATTTGAATAACAATGTTGTAATTTCTACCACAAACGCTAGCTAGCTACGCCATAGTTCAAGCTATGGCAAGAGCTAGCCATATTTCACTGTCAGACAGGACACAACTCAAACTGTAGCTGAGAAATCAAATCAGATTGTATTGGTCCATACACATACTTGGTAGATCTCATTGTGGGTATAGCGAAATGCTTGTGTTCCTAGTTCCAACAGTGCAGTAATATCTAACAATTCACGACAATAACATTTCACACAAATCTAAAAGTTAAAGAATGGAATTAAGAAATATAACAATATTAGTCCAGAGTATAAATACAGTGCATTCATAAGTATGTGGACACCCCTTCAAATGAGTGGATTTGGCTATTTCAGCCACACCCTTTATTGACAGGTGTATAAAATTGAGCACACCGCCATGCGATCTCCATAGACAAACATTTGCAGCAGAATGGCCTTACTGATTAGTGATGTTCAACGTGGCACCCTTATAGGATGCCACCTTTCCAACAAGTCAGTTTGTCAAATATCTGCCCTGCTAGAGCTTCCCTGGTCAACTGTAAGTGCTGTTATTGTGAAGTAGAACATCTAGGAGCAACAATGTATCCATCGAGAAGGGGTAGGCCACACAGGCTCACAGAATGGGACCACCGAGTATTGAAGCACATCGCGCGTAAAAATCGTTCGGTCTCAGTTCCAACATTCCATACTGAGTTCCAAACTGCCTCTGAACGCAATATCAGCACAATAACTGTTTGTCGGGAGTTTCATGCAATGGGTGTCCATAGCTGAGCAGCAGCACACAAGCCTCAGATCACCATGCGCAATGCGAAGTGTCGGCTGGAGTGGTGGAAGGCTTGCCGCCTACGGACAAATCTGGGTTTGGCAGATGCCAGGAGAACGCTACCTGCCCCAATGCATAGCGCCAACTGTAAAGTTTGGTGGAGGAGGAATAATTGTCTGGGGCTGTTTTATGGTTCGGGCTTGGCCCCTTAGTTACAGTGAAGGAAATTCTTAAAGCATACCCCACAACACATGCCACCAAAAGGTATCAATGAGTTCATATGAAAAACAATAACAAGGAATTTCTCTCATCTCAAATTTAGCCTGCCACCTTCCAGCAAACCACAGCCAGCCAGAGGCTGTAAGCTGTTTTAGTTGTTCCAATAAATACCTTAGATTTGTTGTGATTTTTATTGTATTTGACCGTTTTAAAACAGTACAACCACACGTGGACATAATGCATTTACAAGCATTGAGGATGACACAAAAAACGTGATGCATCTAATAATTTACTATTTAAATAGATTAATGATGTATTGCTTATACTAAAAATAGCCTACATTTTTGCCATTCATTTAACATACAATATGTTTGTGGCAATACAAACAGTTATTTTCTAGCAATAAATGACCCTCCCTAAACCGCCTCACCCACTTGAAGAGAGGTGTTGATGACTATGTGCAGTAGGTGGCGGCACCTCTTAAACACCACAGAAGAAGCTGAAAAGCATCAACAGGAAGTTGTTTGTTACATCCTCTATCGAGTTTTCAACCCAAATAAATGTAAAATTAGTCTACATGAGACGTTTGTTTGTCACAATTTAAATCCAGTTTGGATATTTAAAAGGGCGTTTGATTGCGCTGGTCTAGCTTTTCTTTATCTGAACGCCGTGACAAAGTAACTAGCGTACACATTTAGTTTTTTTAAAAATATATATTTGAAGAAACGTTGAAGAAAGAATCGCTTCCAAGATGGATCGGGTAAGTTTGGTTGACTGTTATGAACAGTGCCTACTGTGGTGTATACAATGTCTAGGTCTAGTTTTCTTTGATCTTCCACACCCGGCGTTCCATTTGAACATCTAGACAAAATAAACCATGGTGGTAATTTCAGCAAAGTAGCCAATCGCACACATATTGATGATACAAGCAATGCGCAACCAACAGTTACAGTCAGAACCATGGAGAAATAATTAAGCATAGGCTACACCAGTGATATATATATATATATATATATATATATATATAAACCCTGGGTTGCTGATGCTATGTATTGGCCATTGAGAAGCTACACCAATGATGCATGCAACGTCTCACTTTTGCAAAATGTTTCATATTTTTTAGTTCTATTCCATTATGTTGTAGTCGCGCTGATTATGCATTGGTTGGAGCTCAATGATACATTTAAAATCTCCCTACCATCGTATCTAAGCCATTATTACACCAATGTCGATTAAATCTCGCAAATGATCTTGATTGGAGATACACAACACACTCCCCACCTCATCGTGATCTGTCCAGCCGTTACGGAGTACCATATACCGGATTTCTAACAGGGTCCTTAGCATTTGAGATTTCACCAAGGGAAAGTTGGGTTTATATTCACACATTCGGACAGACATTCGCCAAAAGCCATTTAAAATTGTATAAATCAATAACTCATTCACCGTTTGTCACAAAATCATCAAATTGATATGATTTATTCTATAAATGTCTAGCATACCTTTACAACCTTTTGAGTAAACATTCCAGTTTTGATTGGATATAAATACATAAAATCTATATAAATCAACGTTTTCACTGATTATGACAGAATTATCAAACTAGGTATGATTTATTCTATAAATGTCTAGTATACTTTTACAACCTTTGCTTTGAGCAGAAATTCCAGTTTTGATTTGATAGAGGGCATGTATCAATTATTTTTCTATCAAATTAGTTATTGATTTATACCGCTTTAAATGGTGTTTTTATAGATGTATTTATATCAGATCAAAAACAAAGATTGTAAAATATACTTGACATTTATAGAATAAACCATATCTATTTTTGTTTCTGTGACAATCAATTAATTAGTTATTGATTTTTACAATTTATAATGGCCTTTGGCGAATGTCTGAAAGATAAAACCAACTTTACCTTGGTGAGTTTTCAGAGTATTTTCTACGCCCACCTAGCTCAAAATCTAGAAGTCAGATTGAAACGAGCATATAGCTACCATAAATTGATTTGATAAAAAAAAAATGGGTTGACTTAAGTTTGTAGGTGCAACAGATTTTATTACATTTCATAATGTGTCGCTCACATGCACATTCCGTCCATTACATTAGGAACCAACAATGAGTTCCTTTTTTGTAGCATTTCTGACAATTATAAATTCTGAGATTCGTCTAAGGAAAGAGTGCCTCCTACTGGCCTTGCAACGCCACTTCCAGCAGCATCCAGTCTTCCATCCAGGGACCGACCCTGCTTAGCTTCAGACATAGTGTGGTATGCTGCTGGCAAAGGGTATATGCTTGTTCATTTAGCTGACAAAATATACTTAAGGCCCATGTCATTCTTTTATATTAAATAATTTTTTATAGTAAGAAGAATATAATTGATCTTAGCTGAATAAAATATGATATTTTCCCATTCTGGAGCGAATATGAAGTGGCCATGTTGAGCGTAAAAGTGTTCATTTAAAACCGGTCCTATATGCTACATTTGGAGTTATTTGGCAATTATAAACTTTTGTAAATTATAAACCTTATAGAATGTATTTGAAATCAAAACATATATGGGCTGCACAATGTGACTACAGCCTATTCATGATTTCAGGAAGTTGCAAAAAAAGAAAGAAGCTTGTGCTCTGTTCATGGCCTCAGGCTGCACAGCTGTTCTCACATCAAGTGATCAGATTTTCACCCATCAGACTATTCTCAATTTAATCTTGTTCTGATTTAGAATTGCCCTTTATCAAATGGGCAGGAAAAGGAACGGGGGAAAAGACATGTCATCCTTACGCACTTGAATAGCAAATGGTGGCAGCACACTGACCAGGTAGGCTACTTTTTTGTTGTTGTTGTTGTTGCAGAGCATGTGCTTAATATGAGCAACTAAGAAATAAATATAAAAACACTTTCACTCATCAACCACTGTTTGAGGAGCATGCTCTCGCTGCGTGACAGGTGATATTCCACCCAAACTCTGTATGCCATGGGCTCTCCAACCCTGTTCCTACAGCTACCCAGTGCTTAATTTGGGAAATCAAGTGAAATCTGTTCGGGAACATCGACTGTTGCTCTGCAACAATACAGCTGCTATTAGCTAAATGTTAGCTTGCTTGTCCTAAATCCAGCAGCTAGCCTCTTGTAAATAGCTGGCTAACACCAGTCACCTGAAAGCTAGCTAATGAACAGGCAAAGAAATGTAGCTAGCTATATTTGTTCATGGAAGATTTGTTACACAAATAACTTCATCCATTAGCTAGCTAGAGCTAGACAACAACATATAATCTCAACACAGAAGGTAGCTAACGATAACTAGTTCACTTTCAAATGCCAGTGCTAAATATTTCCACAAAACATAGATGGCTAACTACATCAGTTCAAAACCAACACCAAACTTTGTGGAAAGTGTCACGATGCTACCTTGCAATGCAATTTGGCTTTTGCAACTCTAGCTAGCTACTCTGTAGTCCAATCTACGGCAAGATCTTGCCATATTTCACTGTCAGACAGGACACAACTCAAACTGTAGCTGAGAAAACAATACAGATGTAAACAGCATGTTGTCCACTGCAGTGAGCAAATGCTTGCTTGCTAACATCAGGACAAACTCACCAGTTTCAAGCATCCAGAATAAATTAAAGTATGCTCCTTCTCCTGTCTTGACATTTTTATCCAAATCTGTTTAGATCAACAGTGCCAAACTAACAACTGCCATTTGGCCAGCTAGATTATTTTTACAGTTCCAATCTGGATGCTGGACAGGCCCATGTGTTGGATATTTGTCAACAACTCTGCCATGCACTGCCATTCCAGTGGTGAGGGGCTAATGAGGGCAAGAAATATGTTACGAAATATTTGTTTTCTTCTCAATTGCAACAAAGGTTGAAGCTAATGCAGTGAAGCTAATGCAGTCAGGCTCCACATTACTACAAGAAAAAACTGCTTGGTCAATTAAACATGATGGTCTTGCAAGTGTAAAATCAAAGCTTGCTTTCATATACACTGAACAACAATATAAACACAACATGTAGAGTTTTGGTCCCATGTTTCATGAGCTGAGATAAAAGATCACAGAAATGTTCTAGATGCACAAAAAGCACATTTCTTTATTTTTTTGGCACAAATTTGTTCACGTCCTGGTTATTGAGCATGTCTCGAAATGCAAGATAATCCATCCACCTGACAAGTGTGGCATATCAAGAAGTTGATTAAACAGCGTGTTCATTACACAGGTGCACCTTTTGCTGGGGATAATAAAAGACCGCTCTAAAATGTGCAGTTTTGTCACACAATACAATGCCGCATGTCTCCAAGTTTTGAGGGAGCATGCAATTAGCATGCTGACTAAGAATGTTCACCAGAGCTGTTGGCAGAAAATGTATTGTTCATTTCTTTACCATATGCCGACTCCAACTACGTTTGAGAGAATTTGTCAGTACGTCCAACCAGGCCTCTCAATCGCAGACCATGTGTATGGTATCGTGCGGACGAGCGGTTTGCTGGTGTCAACATTGTGAACAGAGTGCCCCATGGTGGCGTTATGGTATGGGCAGGCATAAGCTACGAACAACATTGCATTTTATCGATTGTCAATTTGAATGCACAAAAATACCACAATGAGATCTTGAGGCCCATTGTGAAGACCTTTTTTTTAAGGTAGCTGTAACCAACAGATGCATATCTGTATTCTCAGTCATGTGAAATCCATAGATTAGGGCCTAATGAAGTTTTCAATTAACTGAAATGTACTAAAATCTTTGAAATGGTTGCGTTTTATGTATTTGTTCAGTATAATTTTTTTCAAACATTGGAGAAGTTTAGCCTCTCGCTTCAATGTTCTTGGTTATTGCGGAAATGTACCCACCATGCTATTTACTTTGCACCTATAGCCTATGTTATATCGCTGAGTCTACCTTTAAACTCAGAATATGCTATTCGTTTTTTAAAAATGTTTTTATTGTCTTAATTCCTATAAACTATCAAAATAAAGTCGCACACTCCATGTACAATCTCCCAGCAATGTAATGGGTATTTACCAACGTTTCGGCATCACTGTGCCTTCCTTAATTACTGCCAAAAGATTTATTAGACGGTTTAAAATGTAGACAACGTGCGTGCGTCATTGTTGGATTATTCTAGTGTAGGCCTACCTCAAGTGGAGATGTTGTTTCTTACCTTCACCAGCTTGGGGCGGCACACCAGAAAGTCCAGGACCCAATTGCACAGGGTGGGGTTGAGACCCAGGGCCTCCAGCTTAATGATGAGCTTGGAGGGTACTATGGTGTTGTATGCTGAGCTGTAGTCAATGAACAACATTCTTACATAGGTATTCTTACAGATGGGATAGGGCAGTGGGATGGTGATTGCATCGTCTGTGGACCAGTTGGGGCGGTATGCAAACTGAAGTGGGTCTAGGGTGGCAGGTAACATGGAGGTGATATGATCCCCGACTAGTCTCTCAAAGCACTTCATGATGACAGAAGTGAGTGCTACGGGGCGATAGTCATTTAGTTCAGTTATCTTTGCCTTCTTCGGTACAGGAACAATGGTGGCCATCTTGAAGCATGTGGGGACAGTAGACTGGGATAGGGAGCAATTTAATATGTCCGTAAACACACCAGGACGCGGCTAGGGATGCCGTCTGGGCCAGCAGCCTTGCAAGGGTTAACACGTTTAAATGTCTTACTCACGTCGGAAACAGAGAAGGAGGGGGGGCAGTCCTTGTTAGCGGGCCGCGACTGTGGCACTGTATTATCCTCAAAGCGGGCAAAGACGGTGTTTATTTTGTCTGGAAGCGAGACGTCGTTGTCCGTGACGTAGCTGGTTTTCTTTTTGTAGTCCGCAATTGCCTGTAGACCCTGCCACATACGTCTCATGTCTGAGCCGTTGAAATGCGACTCCACTTTGTCACTATACCGACATTTTGCTTGTTTGATTGCCTTGCGGAGGGAATAACTACACTGTTTGTTTTCAGCCATATTCCCAGTGGTTAAATGCGGTGGTTCGCGCTTTCAGTTATGCCCGAATACCACCATCCATCCACAGTTTCTGGATAGGGTAGGTTTTAATAGTCACAGTGGGTACAACATCTCCAATGCACTTCCTTATAAACTCACTCACCGAGTCGATGTTGTTCTGAGGCTGACCGGAACATTTCCCAATCGCGTAATCAAAACAATCTGGAATCGTGGATTACGATTGGTCAGACCAGCATTGAATGGTGCTAGTCATGGGTACATCCTGTTTGAGTTTCTGCCTTTAGGACGGTAGGAGCAAGATGGAGTCGTGGTCGGATTTGCCGAAGGGAGGGCGAGGGAGGACCTTGTATGCATCGTGGAAGTTAGAGTAGCAGTGATCGAGTGTATTGCCCGTGCTGCAATCGATATGTTGATAGAATTTAGGTAGCCTTGTTCTCAAATGTGATTTGCTAAAATCCCCAGCTACAATAAATGCATCCCCAGAATATATGGTTGCCAGTGTACAGAGTCCAGTGAAGTTCCTTGATGACCGTCGTGGTGTCTGCTTGAGGGGGTATATACACAGCTGTGATAACTGATGAGAATTCTCTTGGGCGATAATATGGCCGGCATTTGATTGTAAGGAATTCAAGGTTGGGTGAGCAGAAGGACTTGAGTTCCTGTATGTTGTTATGATTACACCATGAATTGTTAATCATGAAGCATACACCCCTGCCCTTCTTCTTCCCAGAGAGGTGTTTATCTCTGTCGGTGCGACGCATGAAGAAGCCCGTTGGCTGAACCGACTCTGACAACATATCCCGAGAGCGCCATGTTTCCATGAAACGGAGAATGTTACAATCTTTGATGTCTCTCTGGAAGGCAATCCCTCTGGAAGGCAACTGGACATTGGCAAGTAGTATACTTGGAAACGGTGAGCAAAGTGCACGCCTACGGAGCCTGACCAGGAGGCCGCTCCGTCTGCCTGTTCTGCGGCGACATTGTTTTGGGTAGGCTTCTGGGATTAGATCCACTGTCCTGGGTGGTGGTCCAAACTAAGGATCCGCTTCGGGAAAGGCATATTCCTGGTCGTAATGTTGGTAAGTTGACGTCGCTCTTATGTCCAATAGTTATTCCCAGCTGTATGTAATAAGACTTAAGATTTCTTGGGGGTAAGAAATAATACATAAAAAACATGTATAGTTTCCTAAGGACTCGAAGCGAGGTGACCATCTCTGTCAGCGCCATCTTGCATCAATCAATATTAACTCAGGGGTGAACTCCAATTAAACCTCATAGGTTCTGAACATCAGACGGGGCATTAAGAGTTATCAGTTTTGACATTTGTTTTAAGAGTGAAAAAATATAAACATCTTCCATTTGAAAAATGTGCCAAAGTGATTTTTTTTTTTTTACGTACATTTGTGGAAAGTAATGAACGATTATACACTTCAGGAGAAAGGAGCTATTATAAGGATGCACCAATCAATCAGAGTTTTAGACTAAATTTATCAAATGTTTGGTCTAATATTCTATGTACAATACTTTTCTGTGGTCACCAGGACAGAGCTAGCCCGTCTCCCTCCACCCTGCCGGAGTCCACGGGTCACAACTCTCCCGGTAGCGCCTTACTGCTGAGTCTGAAGAGGGTGTCTGTGCGGCTGGTCGACTGCAGGAAAACACCAGGGCAGAGTGGAACTGTGAGAGAAGGACACGAGGAGGGAGATGGAGATTTGATTTCATCAAGTAAGAACAATGGGGTGGTGGATGAGACTACAATCTGCTTCTGCAAATTCTATTAATTGATCGATAAACAATATACACTCAGTGGCCAGTTTGTTAGGTACGCCCCTTTGCCTCCAAAACAGCCTGAATTGTCCGGAGCATGTATTCTACAAGGTATCGGAAACGTACCGCATGGATGTTGTTGGTTCATGCTGACGCGATGGTATCACGCAGTTGCTACAGATTGGACGGCAGCACATTCATACTGCCAATAGCCCGCTCCATCTCATCCCAAAGATACTCTGTTGGGTTTGGTCAGAAACACTGTTCAGATACACTGTGGTGCTGAATTTGTATCAAGGGACCTAACGTGTGCCAGGAAAACATTCCCCACACCAGTACACCACCCTGTACCATTGACACCAGGCAGATGGGTCCATGAACTCACCCTGCTTACACCAAGTCCTGACTCTTATCAGCATGACGCAACAGGAACTGGGATTCGTCGGACCAGGTAATGTTTTTCCACTCCTTAATTGTCCAGTGTTGGTGATTGCGTTCTTACTGGAGCAGCTTCTTGTATGTTTTTAGCTGATAGGAGTGGAACAGTGTAGTCGTCTGCTGCAATAGCTCATCAGGGACGAGGATCGACCAGTTGTGCGTTCCAAGATGCACACCGCGGTTGTACTGTGCCGTTATTTGTCTGTTTGTGGCCCGCCTGTTAGCTTGCACGATTCTTGCCATTCTCCTTTGACCTCTCTGGTCAATGAGCTGTTTACACCAACAGGACTGCCGCTGATTGGATGTTTTTTGTTTGTCGCACCATTCTTAGTAAACTCTAGACACTGTCGTGTGTGAAAAGTCCAGGAGGGCGGCTGTTTCTGAGATACTGGATCCGGTGCGCCTGGCACCGACGATCACACCCCGCTCAGTCGCTTAGGTCACTTATTTTGCCCTTTCTGATGTTCAATCAAACAGGAATTTAATGTCTCTGCCTGTCTGTCTGTCTGCTTTATATAGCAAGCCATAGCCATGTGACTCGCTGTCTGTATGAGTTACCTATTTTCATGAACTGGGGAGTGTACCTAATAAACTGTCCACTGAGTGTATAATGATATATTGTTGATGTTTGTTTATGGACCCATATTTCCAAAACCTAGTTATTCAATGTATTTTGTTTCACAGGGGACACTCCTAACCATCGTTCTCTCAGTGGGAGGGACTTATCATCTGGGGAGCCTCAACAACATCATGTTGCTGACGAGACAGAGAAGAGTCTTTCGCAATCAGAACACCTCAAACACCAGCACAAACGTACAGGGAAGAAATCTCACCACAGCTGCTCTGACTGTGGGAAGAGTTTCACTACACGGAGGTCCTTCATAATTCACCAGCGAACACACACAGGAGAAAAACCTTATAGCTGTGATCAGTGTGGGAAGAGTTTTGCTCGAGCTTCTAACCTGACTACACACCAGCGAACACACACAGGAGAAAAGCCCTATAGCTGTGATCAGTGTGGGAAGAGGTTTGCTGCATATAACACCTTCAAATATCATCTGAGAATTTATGAAGGGGAGAAGCCCTACCCCTGCCTTGATTGTGGGAAAAACTTTGTTAATGCAGGAGCCTTAACCATACACCAGCGTGTACACACTGGAGAGAAGCCTTATAGCTGTGATCAGTGTGGAAAGAGCTTTGCTGTAGCTTCCACCCTGAATAAACACCAGCGCATACACACTGGAGAGAAGCCTTATATCTGTAATCTGTGTGGGAAGAGCTTTGCTGTATCAGATAAACTAACTATACACCAGCGCATACACACTGGAGTGAAGCCTTATAGCTGTGATCATTGTGGAAAGAGCTTCGCTTTAGCTTCCACCCTGAATAAACACCAGCGCATACACACTGGAGAGAAGCCTTATAGCTGTGATCATTGTGGAAAGATCTTTGCTCGAGCTTCCACCCTAACTATACACCAGCGAACACACACAGGAGAGAAGCCTTATAGCTGTGATCAGTGTGGAAAGAGCTTTGCTTTAGCTTCCACCCTGACTGCACACCAGCGAACACACACAGGAGAAAAGCCTTATAGCTGTGATCAGTGTGGAAAGATCTTTGCTGAATCAGGGACCCTGAATTCACACCAGCGAACACACACTAGAGAGAAACCCTATGTCTGTCTATGTGGAGAGAGCTTTGCTCGTTTAGGCCCAATGAAAAAACACCAGAAAGCAAAAATGTGCCATATTTCATCTCCCTCCCTTCTGTCACCGGTTCCAGATCCATAAATAAAGGATCAGTAGAAAACATACAGTGAACAGTCATATCCATCTCCCATTCTTAAACAGTTGCCTCAGTCTGCTCACCATGGTAACCTCTGGAGCATAATATGCAGCTCTGATCTAGGATCAGGTCTCCCCTGTGTCTATGTAATATCACACATTGATCTAAATGGATAAATGTTATAGGGAACCTGTGTGTGTGTGTGTGGGAGGGATGTTGATAATTGTATCTTCTTTCATATACTCATGATACTATTATTATTAAATGTCATTATGTAGAATAATGTTTCAACAATAACCGGAAGGTTGCTGGATCGAATCCCACACGGACAAGGTAAAAGATCTGTCATCTGCCCCTGAACAAGGCAGTTAACCCATTGTTCCCCGGTAGGCCGTCATTCCAAATAAGGATTTGTTCTTAACTGACTTGCCTAGTTAAATAAAGGTTAAATTAAAAGAAAAATCATATATTCAATTGATCAATAAATTCAAGCCATTATCTTCTAAACAATAACTTTAATTTGTTTTATAATATCTAAATTGATTTGTTCCTAAAACTAATCAATAATACATTGGATAATAATATCCATGAGGTCAAGGCAAGAACTATGCATGCTGTGTCTTGTAACAATGGTTAATGTAATAACTTTTAGATTTATAATGTAATATGTTGATTGTTAATTATAAAATATTGAATTGTTATAGTAATAACTTTTTCCATTTAATGTAGTAAGTTACGTTATCAGGTGAGTAATCATTTATGAATAACGTAATGACTTCAACCGATCATGTAATAACACCTAAACACCTAAATAACACCTAAACCAATGTTTTAATGTATTACTATCCTAATGTTAATGCACATACCACCCTCCTCTAATTGGTAAGGGACACACAAATATAGCGCAGCGGTAATCAGTCTGGTATTTTATAGGCTACACTTACTGGGAATCAGACAATACAACTACCTGGACTCTCGAAGAGGATGTTGTCCAAGTGACGCTCGGGTAGAGTTAGACGACAACAGGATGTTAAACGTTTTGACTTTAATAGATCAGGTCAAATCTTATCCAGGATCTTTCTGAAGTAAGATTAGCCTACATCAGACACTTATGTCATCTTAAATCTAGTTTTGATATTGAAAAGGACGTCTGATTGCTCTGGTATAGCTGTTCTTTATCTGAACGCTGTAACAAAGAAAGTAACTGTAGTGTAGGCTAGCTACAGATTTACTGTCACTAAGAAACGCTGAAGAAAGAATAGGTAACTATGGACCGGGTAAATTTGGTTGAATTGTATTCCTACTGTGGCGTATAACATGTCTAGGCCTAGTTATCATCTTTGATCTTCCATATCCATTCGTTCCATTTGAACAGCTGGACAAAATAAACAATGACGGTAATAAACACTTGGGATATTTTGTCCTTCAGCAAAGTAGCCTACTAGCCTAAAGCACACAGATTGATACAAGGCAACGCGCAGGTAAAGTCAGAACCATGGAGAAATAATGAGGCCAAGCCTACAGCTTGCAGTAGCGGTGTGTGGGTAAAATCACCTGGGAAGCCATATTACAACCCACGTGTTGTGATAATTGCGTTTTTTGTTCTAGCATGTTACTTCATATGCCTTGACACAGCCGAGACGACAGTGGCAGAATCATTTCAACCACACCTTTGTTAGATCATGAAACCGGAGAGCAACATCTGTCTTGTTAGGTTCACTTTTTTTGTTGCATGTAACAAACAGTTACATGACCTACAGAATGGTCAAGCAAGTTAATGTTCCCGACTACTTAACTATTGAATTAGTTACCTGCAAATAAAACAGGCGCTGCCTCCACTATTCAAGCACCATTTCAACTTCAACATCATATAATCACCTATGCTTAGTCTACTGTTGTGACAACTCAAATACACCAAATTCAAAAGGCACTCGCACATCTGAGCAAACTAATTTGCAGGTGCGTGGCAACAATTGAACAAGATGAAGGAAAAAGGAAACCGCACACTGCTCTTGATAGTATCACCGATATTTAATAAGCTCACGTCCTTCGTCAGATACTGGTATTTCTTGATCTTGTAGAGAGTCTCTGTATTTCCCAATGGACTGCTTGATCGTGTCGTCTATGGCTGTAAAATTAGGGCCTAGAATCTCCTTCATTATAATATCATGTTCGCTAATCTCAACTTCAACTTCTTTCACTTCCTTCGACACATGTTCCACGATTAATAGCATTAAATCTAATGAGCATTTGTTGAGTATTTCACCCCATTGCTGAACGAAAGTTTTGTCGTTTTTCCCTATTGTAGGCTCCTTCTGTATTCTCAGTCCTCTTGGAATGCGCTTGTTGCGCCAATACTCACTAAGAGTGGTGCCATGTGCAAACGTGTTTCTTTCTGGGAGTCTCTGGAGTTGGATTTTCAGTTCGACAGTCGAGTGTGGAACTGGGTTGTCCATGTTGGAGGTAGGAAAAATAATCTTATTGGCGTCTTCTTGTGTGAATGAAAGAGTACTGTACAATGCGTGGCAAGTGAGTTGATCTCTCGTAGTGGATCCATTGTATACTTGGTACGTCTTTTACTTATGTGTATACTTACAAGATTTCAGAGTGCAGAGTGAACAATAGTAATACAACATTCAAAAGGCACTCGCACATCTGAGCAATGAACGTTTCTATAGAAAACTGAGTGTTGATCCCACACAGGTGTTCCAAAGGGATATATGCTTGAATCTGGAGCAAGCCCTATTAAACCACCTTATCTCAAAACCTGAATATGAATATATTTGCTGCAAATGTGCCATACGTCCATGCCTATACATTTTACCGAAACTACACAAACCTAAAACACAACAAGGCAACTATCCAGGCAGACCAGTGGTTGCAGGAATAGGCTCTAGAGCCATTGTCGAATTTTGTAGACTATTTTATTAAATCTCATGTGCAAGCATTGCCATCATATGTTAAAGACTTCATAAACAAGATCTCACCAATAACGGGTTTAAAAGAAGACTGTATTTTGGTCACATTAGATGTCGAGAGTCTATATAGCAGCATTCCCCATGTGAGGGGGCTGGCAGCACTAGCACACTATTTGGGAGACAGAGATACTAATGAATATCCACCAACAAACTTCATTCTAGAGGTGGCTGAATATATTTTGACGTATAACTATTTCAGGTTTAATGATGAATACTACCTCCAAACGAATGGAACATCGATACATTTGCTCCGATCTATGCTAACCTCTATATGGGTCTTTTTGAAGAACGTTTTGTTAATAATGAAAACGAGAATCCATTTTTGAATAAAGTCCTGAAGAGGTATCGATATATTGACGACATTTTTTGTATATGGGAAGGAACTGAAGAGCTGTCAGATTGTATGGCACTACTCAATGACATTGACCCCAATCTCAAATTCACTATTGAATGTGACACTCAACGTGTTCGTTACGTCGATGTGTGGATTGAGAAATCAAATGGAACCCTGTTTACAACTCTGTATAGAAAAGAAACGGACAGAAATACTATATTACAGGGTGACAGATTCCACCCTGAGCCATTAAAAAGAGGACTTCCAAGAAGCCAATTTTTTAGACTGCTCCGTATATGCCACTCCACAGAGGATTATCTAGAAAAAGCAGCGGAGATGCGCATGAGGTTTCTAAGAAGAGGCTATTCGTCACAATGTGTGGATGAAGCTCATAATTTGGCATGGGAAAAAACACGACATGAACTGCTACAAAAAAGACCCGTTAAAGCTAAAGAACACTCCGTAATGTTCACAACTACATATACTTTGAATTCGCGAAAGTGGGAGCTGTGGTAAAGAAACACTGGCATATTTTATCATCGGACACAATTTTGCGGCTGAATTTAAATATCCACCACTTATTGTGTATAGGAGAGGTCGCAATTTATGCGATAAATTGGTTCATGCCAACTGCCAGCCACAAAAGAAAATCAGCCAAGCTCTTTTACGCCCTCTACGAAATGGTAGCTATAAATGCAGAGGATGCGCACAGTGCAACAATATGATGAAGTGTGAATATTTCTGTCACCCACACACAGGAAAACGGTTACAAATAAATTACATTATTACGTGTTCCACCACCCATGTTATTTACATTATTAAATGTCCATGTGGGCTCTTATGTCGGTAAAACCACCCGCTCTCTCAAACAGAGAATTAGTGAACATAAAAGTTAAATTAGGAGAAACGACAGGGATTATCCAGTCGCTGTATATTTCAATGAGCTGAAGCATGACATTTCCACCTTTTAGATTTTGTGGCATAGAGAAAGTTAAGATATCAGACAGGGGAGGGGATATTAATAAAACTCTGAGTAAAAGACACTCCAGACATTATTTCCTAAAGGACTTAATGATGAAATGCCTATGTATGTGCTGTTGTGAATTTGAACATGAAATATGTGCCTATTGTAGATTACTCTGACGTTTTTCGTACGATGTACCCAATGACTAATGAGAACTTGCTATGTCCTCATTGAGGTTTTACAGACGAGTTCAATACGCCTTATTTATACACTTTTGTAATATCTATGAAATGCATATTGTTATATTTGGTAGCACTTATTTGTTTTTCCTTTGCCTCCAACCCCCTTCGATGTGTAGAACGGATGTGGGTGGGGCCAGGTCTAGATAAAGGGTGCAAATTTAAAAAAATCACAAAAGCTCTGACGAAGGCCGTGAGGCCGATACGTAAGCTTATTAAATATCGGTGATACTATCAAGAGCAGTGTGCGGTTTCCTTTTTCCTTCAACTCAAATACACCAAAAAACAGGGGCGCAACTTTCACGTGCGCACTTGTCCATTAATTAAGAACCAACGATGTGCTACAAATCTCAGAGTTCTATCAAACCTGGTCAGTATCTCTGTTGCCTGGCAACAATACAGCTGCTATTAGCTAAGTTAGCTTGCTTGTCAAAAGTCCAGCAGTTAAGTTATCCTCTGTAGCTAGCTAGCTAACGAACAGGCAAATAAAGTTAACTAGCTGTAATTGTTTATGGAAGTTTTTTTACACAAATAACTATAGCCATTAGCTAGCTAGCAGACAACAGCTGACATCGACACAAAAGCTAGCTAACATAGGAAGTTCACGTCCAAATGCCAGGCCCACATTTTTCCACAAACCATAGCTAGCTAGCTACATATGTTCAAAACCAAATTGTCAAGCTGCTACCTTAGAATGCATGCAATGTAATAGGGTTTTCCAATGCTAGCTAGCTACTCCCATGGTCGCATACACATACTTTGCAGATCTTATTGCAGGTGTAGCGAAATGCTTGTGTTCCTAGTTCCAACAGTAGAGTAATATCTAACAATTCACAATACACACATCTAAAAGTAAAATAATCAAATTAACAAATATAATAATATTAGGACGAGCAATGTCGGAGTCCACAGTATAAATACAGTACATTCTTGAGTATGTGGACACCACTTCAAATTATTGGATTTGGTTATATCAGCCACACCCGGTGCTGACAGGTATATAAAATTGAGCACACAGCCATGCTATCTCTATAGACAAACATTGGCAGTAGAGTGGCCTTACTGAAGAGCTCAGTGACTATCAACGTGGCACCATCATAAGATGCCACCTTTCCAACAAGTCAATTTGTCACATTTCTGCCCTGCTAGAGCTTCCCAGGTCAACTGTAAGTGCTGTTTTTGTGAAATAGAAATGTCTAGGAGCAACAACGGCTCAATCGAGAAGTGGTAGGCCACACAAGCTCACAAAACGGGACCATCGAGTACTTAGTGCGTAAAAATCGTATGTCCTCGGTTGCAACACTCCTTGCCAAGTTCCAAACTGCCTCTGGACACAACGTCATCACAATAGCTGTTTGTCTGGAGTTTCATGATATGGGGTTCCATAGCTGAGCAGCCGCACACAAGCCTAAGGTCACTATGCGCAATGCCAAGCGTCGGCTGGAGTGGTGTAAGACTCGCTGCCGACTAACGGAGAACGCTACTTGCCCCAATGCATAGTGTCAACTGTAAATTTTGGTGGAGGAGGAATAATTGTCTGGGACTGTTTTCATGGTTTGGGCTAGGCCCCTTAGTTCCAGTGAAGGAAAATCTTAACGCTACAGCATACAATGACATTCTAGACGATTCTGTGTTTCCAACTTTGTGGCAAAAGTTTGAGGATGACCCTTTCCTGTTTCAGCATGACAATGCCCCGTGCACAAAGCGAGGTCCATACAGAAATGGTTTGTCGAGATCGGTGTGGAAGAACCTGACTGGACTGTACAGAGCCCTGACCTCAACCCCATTGAACACCTTTGGGATGAATTGGAACACAGACTGCAAGCCAGGCCTAATTGCCCAACATCAGTGCCCGACCTCACTAATGCTCTTGTGGCTGAATTGTAGTCCCCGCAGCAATGTTCCAACATCTAGTGAAAAGTCTTCCCAGAAGAGTGTAGGCTGTTATAGCTGCGTTGTGGTCGGATTTACCAAATGGAGGGCGAGGGAGAGCTTTGTACGCGTCTCTGTGTGTGGAGTACAGGTGATCTAGAATTAATTTTCCCTCTGGTTGCACATTTAACATGTTGATAAAAATTAGGTTGAACTGATTTAAGTTTCCCTGCATTAAAGTCTCCGGCCACTAGGAGCGCCGCCTCTGGGTGAGTGGTTTCCTGTTTGCTTATTTCCTTATATCAAATCAAATGTATTTGTATAGCCCTTCTTACATCAGCTGATATATCAAAGTGCTGTACAGAAACCCAGCCTAAAACCCCAAACAGCAAGCAATGCAGGTGTAGAAGCACGGTGGCTAGGAAAACCTCCCTAGAAAGGCCAAAACCTAGTAAGAAACCTAGAGGAACCAGGCTATGAGGGTTGGCCAGTCCTCTTCTGGCTGTGCCAGGTGGAGATCATAACAGAACATGGCCAAGATGTTCAAATGTTCATAAATGACCAGCATGGTCAACTAATAGTAATCACAGTGAACAGGTCAGGGTTCCATAGCCGCAGGCAGAACAGTTGAAACTGTAGCAGCAGCACGGCCAGGTGGACTGGGGACAACAAGGAGTCATCATGCCAGGTAGTCCTCAGGCATGGTCCTAGGGCTCAGGTCCTCAGAGAAAGAGAGAATTAGAGAGCATACTTAAGTTAACACAGGACACCGGATAAGACGGGATAAATACTCCAAATATAACAGAATGACCCTAGCCCCCCGACACAAACTACTGCAGCATAAATACTGGAGGATGAGACGGGAGGGGTCAGGAGACACTGTGGCCCCATCTGATGATACCCCCAGACAGGGCCAAACAGGCAGGATATAACCCCACCCACTTTCCCAAAGCACAGCCCCCACACCACTAGAGCGATATCTTCAACCACCAACTTAACTTCCTGAGCCAAGGCCGAGTATAGCCCACAAAGATCTCCACCACGGCACAACCCAAGGGGGGGGCCAACCTAGACAGGAAGACCACGTCAGTGACTCAACCCACTCAAGTGACACACCCCTCCTAGGGACGGCATGGAAGAGCACCAGTAAGCCAGCCCCTGTAATAGGGTTAGAGGCAGAGAATCCCAGTGGAGAGAGGGGAACCGGCCAGGCAGAGACGGCAAGGGTGGTTTGTTGCTCCAGTGCCTTTCCGTTCACCTTCACACTCCTGGTCCAGACTACACTCAATCATAGGACCTACTGAAGAGATGAGTCTTCAATAAAGACTTAAAGGTTGAGACCGAGTCTGTGTCTCTCACATGGGTAGGCAGACCATTCCATAAAAATGGAGCTCTATAGGAGAAAGCCCTTCCTCCAGCTGTTTGCTTAGAAATTCTAGGGACAATTAGGAGGCCTGCGTCTTGTGACCGTAGCATACGTGTAGGTATGAACGGCAGGACCAAATCGGAAAGATAGGTAGGAGCAAGCCCATGTAATGCTTTGTAGGTAGAAGTAAAACCTTGAAATCAGCCCTTGCTTAACAGGAAGCCAGTGTAGGGAGGCTAGCACTGGAGTAATATGATCAAATTTTGGGGTTCTAGTCAGGATTCTAGCAGCCGTATTTAGCATATGCGGATGACCACAGCTGTACATTTCAATGAAACATGGTGAAGCCCCAAAATTGCCCTCGCTAGAAGCCTGTGTTTCAGACATAAGGAAGTGGATGGCTGCAAACTTTCTACTTTTAAACTCGGACAAAACAGAGATGCTTGTTCTAGGTCCCAAGAAACAAAGAGATCTTCTGTTGAATCTGACAATTAATCTTGATGGTTGTACAGTCGTCTCAAATAAAACTGAACGACCTCGGCGTTACTCTGGACCCTGAGCTCTCTTTTGACGAACATATCAAGACTGTTTCAAGGACAGCTTTTTTCCATTTACGTAACATTGCAAAAATCCAACATTTTCTGTCCAAATATTAATCAGAAAAATGTATCCATGGTTTTGTTACTTCTAGGTTAGACTACTGCAATGCTCTACTTTAACGCACTAAATAAACTTCTGTTAGTGCTAAATACGGCTGATGTTTTCGAATGACATCCCCAAGAGGTAAAATATATAGTGAAAACAATAGTGGTCCTAAAATGGAACCTTGAGGAACACCGACATTTACAGTTGATTTGTTAGAGGACAAACCATTCACAGAGACAAACTGATATCTTTCCGACAGATAAGATCTAAACCAGGCCAGAACTTGTCCGTGTAGACCAATTTGGGTTTCCAATCTCTCCAAAAGAACGTGGTGATCGATGGTATCAAAAGCGAGCACTAAGGTCTAGGAGCACGAGGACAGATGCAGAGCCTTGGTCTGACGCTATTAAAAGGTAATTTACCACCTTCACAAGTGCAGTCTCAGTGCTATGATGGGGTGTAAAACCAGACTGAAGCATTTCGTATACATTGTTTGTCTTCAGGAAGGCAGTGTGTTGCTGCGCAACAGCTATTTCAAAAAAAATTGAGAGGAATGGAAGATTCGATATGTGGCCGATAGTTATTTTTATATTTTTGGGGTCAAGGTTTGGCTTTTTCAAGAGAGGCTTTATTACTGCCACTTTTAGTGAGTTTGGTACGCATCCGGTGGATAGAGAACCGTTTATTATGTTCAACATAGGAGGGCCAAGCACAGGAAACAGCTCTTTCAGTAGTTTAGTTGGAATAGGGTCCAGTATACAGCTTGAAGGTTTAGAGGCCATGATTATTTTCCTTATTGTGTCAAGAGATATAGTACTAAAAGACTTGAGTGTCCCTTGATCCTAGGTCCTGGCAGAGTTGTGCAGACTCAGGACAACTCGCTTTGGAGGAATACGCAGATTTAAAGAGGAGTCTGTAATTTACTTTCTAATGATCATGATCTTTTCCTCAATGAGGTTCATGATTTTATTACTGCTGAAGTGAAAGCCATCCTCTCTTGGGGAATGCTGCTTTTTAGTTAGCTTTGCGACAGTATCAAAAAGACAGTTCTTATTTTCCTCAATTAAGTTGGAAAAATAGGATGATCGAGCAGCAGTGAGGGCTTTTCGAAACTGCACGGTACTGTCTTTCCAAGCTAGTCGGAAGACTTACAGTTTGGTGTGGTGCCATTTCCGTTCCAATTTTCTGGAAGCTTTCTTCAGAAAAAGCTCTTTCTTCAGAGCTCGGGTATTTTCTGTATACCAGGGAGCTGGTTTCTTATGACAAATGTTTTTAGTTTTTAGGTGTGCAACTGCATCTAGGATATTGCGCAATGTTAAATTGAGTTCCTCAGTTAGGTGGTTAACTGATTTTTGTCCTCTGACGTCCTTGGGTAGGCAGAGGGAGTGTGGAAGGGCATCAAGGAATCTTTGGGTTGTCTGAGAATTTATAGCACAACTTTTTATGCTCCTTGGTTGGGGTCTGAGCAGATTATTTGTTGCGATTGCAAACGTAATAAAATGGTGGACCGATAGTCCAGGATTATGAGAAAAAACATTAAGATCCAAAACATTTATTCCATGGGACAAAACTAGGTCGGACAAAACATCGATGATGGCTCCGAAAGCCTTTTGGAGTGGGTCTGTGTACTTTTCCATGTGAATATTAAAGTCACCAAAAATTTGAATATTATATGCCATGACTACAAGGCCCGATAGGAATTCAGGGAAATCAGGAACGCTGTATATGGCCCAGGAGGCCTAAAACAGTAGCTATAAAAAGTGATTGAGTAGGCTGCATAGATTTCATGACTAGAAGCTCAAAAGACAAAAACGTTGGGGTTTTTTGTAAATTAAAATTTGCTGTCATAAATGTTAGCAACACCTCCACCTTTGCGGGATGTGCGGGGGATATGGTCACTAGTGTAACCAGGAGGTGAGGCCTCATTTAACACAGTAAATTAAATCAGGCTTAAGCCATGTTTCAGTCAGACCAATCACATCAAGATTATGACCAGTGATTAGTTCATTGACTAACTGCCTTGGAAGTGAGGGATCTAACATTAAGTAGCCCTATTTTGAGATGTGAGGTATCATGATCTCTTTCAATAATGGCAGGAATGGAGGAGGTCTTTATTCTAGTGAGATTGCTAAGGCGAACACCGCCATGTTTAGTTTTGCCCAACCTAGGTCGAGGCACAGACACGGTCTCAATGGGGATAGCTGAGCTGACTACACTGACTGTGCTAGTGGCAGATTCCACTAAGCTGGCAGGCTGGCTAACAACCTGCTGCCTGGCCTGCACCCTATTTCATTGTGGAGCTAGGGGAGTTAGAGGCCTGTCTATGTTCGTAGATAAGATGAGAGCACCTCTCCAGCTAGGATGGAGTCCGTCACTCCTCAACAGACCATTCTAGGTCCTGTTTGTGGGTGAGTCCCAGAAAGAGGGCCAATTAACTACAAATTCTATCTTTTGGGAGAGGCAGAAAACAGTTTTCAACCAGCGATTGAGTTGTGAGACTCTGCTGAAGAGCTCATCACTCCCCCTAACTGGGAGGGGGCCAGAGACAATTACTCGATGCGGACACATCTTTCTAGCTGATTTACACGCTGAAGCTATGTTGCGCTTGGTGACCTTTAACTGTTTCATCCTAACATTGTTGATGCCGACGTGGATAACAATATCCCTATACTCTCTACACTCGCCAGTTTTAGCTTTAGTCAGCACCATCTTCATATTAGCCTTAACGTTGCCCTGCCCCCTGGTAAACAGTGTATGATCGCTGGATGATTCGTTTTAAGTCTAATACTGCGGGTAATGGAGTCGCCAATGACTAGGGTTTTCAATTTGTCAGAGCTAATGGTGGGAGGCTTCGGTGTCTCAGACCCCGTAACGGGAGGAGTAGAGACCAGAGAAGGCTCGGCCTCTGACTCCGACTCGCTGCTTAATGGGGAGAACCGGTTGAAAGTTTCTGTCGGCTGAATGAGCGACACCGGTTGAGCATTCCTACAGCATTTCCCTCCAGAAGCCATGAAAGTTGTCCGGCTGCGGGGACCGTGCGAGGGGATTTATACTACTATCTGTACTTACTGGTGGCACAGACGCTGTCTCATCCTTTCCTACACTGAAATTACCCTTGCCTAACAATTGCGTCTGAAGCTGGGCTTGTAGCACAGCTATCCTCGCCGTAAGGCGATCATTCTCCTGTATATTATGAGTACAGCGACTGCAATTAGAAGGCATCATGTTAATGTTACTACTTAGCTTCGGCTGTTGGAGGTCCTGACGAACCATGTCCGGAGTGAAAAAGTTGAATGGAAAAAAAAGTTGAGGGAAAACTAAAAATATAAACGGTAATTAAAAAGTTAAAACCGTAAAGTTGTCAGGTAGCAAAGTAAGATTATACAGCTGACTGAGTGCGGTCTTAGTGCCAGCATCCGTCTGTGGTGGTACATAAACAGCCACGAAAAGTATAGCTGAACTCTAGGCAAGTAGTGTGGTCTACAATTTATCACAAGATACTCTACTTCAGGCAAGCAAAATCTAAAAACTTCCTTAGATTTTGTGGACCAGCTGCTGTTTACAAATATTCCCTCATTTTAACATAGTGTTCTGTTCTGTTACTGTTCTATCTTGCCGGTGCAGCGTATATCCCGCTAGCTGAATATCCATGTCGTCATTCAGCCACGATTCCGTGAAACATAGGATATTACAGTTTTGGATGTCCCGTTGATAGGATATTCGTGATCGTACCTCGTCTAATTTATTGTCCAATGATTGCAATGATTGCATGTTGGTGAGTAATATTGACGGTAACGGCAGCTTTCCCACTCGCCTTCTGCGGGTCCTCTCGAGGCACCCCGCTCTGTGTCCTCTGTACCTGTGTCTCTTCCTCTTGCAAATAACTGGGATGTTGGCCTTGTTGGGTGTTTGGAGAATGTCCTGTGCGTCCTGCTTGTTGAAGAAAAAATATTTGTCTAATCCGAGGTGAGTGATCGCTGTTCTGATATCCAGAAGCTCTTTTTTGCCATAAGATATGGTTGCAGAAACATTATGTACAAAATAAGTTAGAAATAACGTGAAAAAAACACATAATAGCACAATTGGTAGGGCTCCCGTAAAACTGACGCCATTTCTTCCGGCGCACATCATTGTTTCTTAATGGATGTAAATGTTCACGTGAGGTAGTGCTGGAATAGTGGAGGCAGCCCCTGTTTTCTGTGTGACTTGCGGTAAAACTAAACCAATAGTTATTTAGTAGTTCGAAAATGTCTGAAAAATTAACTGGCTTGACCATGCTGTAGGTCATGTAAATGTTTGTTACATGCAAAATGTTTTGTTTACTTCACAGGACAGACGTTGCTCTCCGGTTTTATGATTGGACAAAAGGTGTGGTTGAATTTATTCTGCCACTGTCTTCATGTCTTGTCTGTGTCAAGGCAAATTAACTTACAGGTTATAGAGCAAACAACGCAATTATCACAACACAGGTTGTAATTTTGTGTTTTTCCCGGTGTTTTTACCAACACACCGCTACTGCAAGGTGTAGGCTTGGCCTCATTATTTCTCCATGGTTCTGACTTTACCTGCGCGTTGCCTTGTATCAAACTGTGTGCTTTAGGCTAGTAGGCTACTTTGCTGAATGACAAAATATACCACGTGTTTATTACCGTCATTATTTATTTTGTCCAGCTGTTCAAATGGAACGAATGGATATGGAAAATCAAAGATGATAACTAGACATGTTATACACCACAGTAGGCATACTGTTAATAAAAGTAAACCAAACTTACCCGATCCATCGTGTAAACTATTCTTTCTTCAGCGTTTCTTAAACAACAAAAAAGTGACAGTAAATCTGTAGCTAGCCTACACTCCAGTTACTTTCTTTGTTACAGCGTTCGGATAAAGAACAGCTATACCAGAGCAATCAAACATTTTTAAATATCAAAACTCGATTTAAATTGTGACAAATAAATGTCGGATGTGGGTTAATCTTACTTCGGATCGATCCTGGATTAGATTTTACCTGATCTATTAGAGTCAATAAAACGTTAACCCTATCCACCAATAGTGCTGTTGTCTGTTATCGTCTACCTCCACACGAGAGTCTGTTGGAACAACGTCCTCTTCGATCGTCCAGATAGTTTGAATTGTCTCAGGCACAGCAAAAGTAGCCTATAAAATACTAGACTGATTACAGCAGCGCTATCTGTGGAGCGAACCAGTAAAACCCGATGTCTGTTCAATCCGACGTCTGTTGCGGTCATAAACAATTGACAGCGAAGCAGCCTGGTGGAAGTTAGGGCATTCATACTTCCTGCGCTACACGGAGGAGAGTTGTTGCGAAGGAAGGGTCTTCTTCTTTGGTATTATTGCGGTTCGCTAAAAATGGTTATAGGTGCATGCCGCTACCTACTGATTTGTCTGTTTATCAGCCTACTATTCTGTAGTATTAATTCATTACACTTCGTGAAAAAAATGCCCAACCAACTAACCCTACACCTATTAAAACCTCATTATTCCACTACTTTGGCCCTCTGATTCTACACCAGGCCAGCAGACTGGGAGGACAGGTTATTATCGTTCAAAACACCTTGTAACTCTGCAGTAAAATATTGTACACGCAAGTTCTCTGCAGCTGCCACCACATCTATCCACTGTGATTTACATTCTATTCCTGCGGTACAGTTGACAATCATGGCCATGAACGCCCAAAAAATTAATCTTACTGAAGCATTTCCTGTCACTCTCTAGTGACCTCGGCCTAATCACAGGGATCCTCTCAGGATCCCTCACCCTGGAGCCATCTTCCTCTACTACTCTCTTCACTGCCTCAGCACACCTTCTGCACTACTGTTGTTACCTGATACCAATAACTTATTACATTAAGTGGAAAAGGTTATTACGACAACAATTCAACATTTTATCAGATAAACCAACAAGATATTACATTTCCCGGTTTTATTACATTATAAATCTAAAAGTTATTACATTAACCGTTGTTACAAGACACAGTATGCATAGTTCTTGCCTTGAATTCATGGAAATAATTATCCAATATATTATGGATTAGATTTAGGATCATTTTAATCAATACAGATATATAAAATACACAATTTAAGTGATAACTTCTTGTTTAGAAGATAATGGATTGATCAATTGAATACATGCATATACACCTATTGTTGAAACATTATTCTACATAATGACATTTAATACTAATAGTATCATGAGTATATGGAAGAATATACAACTATCAACATCCCTCCCACACACACACACACACACAGGTTCCCTATAACATTTCCTATGATAACATTTATCCATTTAGATCAATGTGTGATATTACATAGACACAGGGGAGACCTGATCCTAGATCAGAGCTGCACATTATGCTCCAGAGGTTACCATGGTGATCAGACTGAGGCAACTGTTTAAGAATGGGAGATGGATATGACTGTTCACTGGATGTTTTCTACTGATCCTTTATTTATGGATCTGGAACCGGTGCCAGATGGGAGATGAAATACAGCAAGTTTGTGCTTTCTGGTGTTTTCTCATTGGCCCTAAATAAACAAAGCTCTTCCCACATAGACACACATAAGGCTCCTTCTCCAGTGTGTGTTCACTGGTGTGAATAAAGGGTCCATAACTGACTGAAACAATTCCCACACTGATCACAGGAATAAGGCTTCTTTCTCTCCAGCGTGTGTTAGCTTGTGTGATTTCAGGGTCCCTGACTGATTAAAGCTCTTCCCACACTGATCACAGCTATAAGGTTTCTCTCCAGTGTGTGTTCGCCGGTGTCTAGTCAGGGTGGAACCTGAAGCAAAGCTCTTCCCACACTGATCACAGCTATAAGGCTTCTCTCCAGTGTGTGTTCGCTGGTGTATAGTCAGGGTGGAAGCTAGAGCAAAGGTCTTCCCACACTGATCACAGCTATAAGGCTTCTCTCTAGTGTGTGTTTGCTGGTGTGTAGTCAGGGAGGAAACTGCAACAAAGCTCATCCCACACTGATCACAGCTATGAGGCTTATCTCCTGTGTGTAGTCGCTGGTGTGTAGTCAGGGAGGAAACTGCAACAAAGCTCTTCCCACACTGATCACAGCTATAAGGCTTCTCTCCAGTGTGTGTTCGGTGGTGTGCAGTCAGGGTGGAAGCTAGAGCAAAGCTCATCCCACACTGATAACAGCTAAAAGGCTTCTCTCCAGTGTGTGTTCGGTGGTGTGCAGTCAGGGTGGAAGCTAGAGCAAAGCTCTTTCCACACTGATCACAGCTATAAGGCTTCTCTCCAGTGTGTGTTCGCTGGTGTGAATTCAGGTTATCTGATTGAGCAAAGCTCTTTCCACACTGACCACAGCTATAAGGCTTCTCTCCAGTGTGTATGCGCTGGTGTCTAGTTAGTTTTTCTGATCGAGCAAAGCTCTTCCCACACTGATCACAGCTATAAGGCTTCTCTCCTGTGTGTATTCGCTGGTGTATAGTTAGTTTTTCTGATACAGCAAAGCTCTTCCCACACTGATCACAGCTATAAGGCTTCTCTCCAGTGTGTGTTCGCTGGTGTACAGTCAAGGAGGAAACTACAGTAAAGCTCTTCCCACACTGATCACAGCTATAAGGCTTCTCTCCTGTGTGTACACGCTGGTGTATGGTTAGGTGTTCTGATAAAGCAAAGCTCTTCCCACACTGATCACAGCTATAAGGCTTCTCTCCTGTGTGTATTTGCTGGTGTGTAGTCAGGTGACCTGAATTATTGAAGCTCTTTCCACACTGATCACAGCTATAAGGCTTCTCGCCAGTGTGTGTTCGCTGGTGTGTAGTCAGGTTGCCTGACTGATTGAAGCTCTTTCCACACTGATCACAGCTATAAGGCTTCTCTCCAGTGTGTACACGCTGGTGTATGGTTAAGGCTCCTGCACTAACAAAGCTTTTCCCACAATCAAGACAGAGGTAAGGCTTCTCCCCTGTATGAATTCTTACATTAGATTTGAAGGTGTTAGATGCAGCAAAACTCTTCCCACACTGATCACAGTGAATAATGAAGCCACTCTGGCTTGTGAAACTCTTCCCACAGTCAGAGCAGCAGTAGTGATGTTTCTTCCCTGTACGTCCCTGCTGGTGTTTCTTGAGATGTTCTGATCTGGAGACATTCTTCTCTGTCTTGTCAGCAACAGGATGTTGTTGAGGCTCCCCAGATGATAAGCCCCTCCCACTGAGAGAACAACGGTGTGTGTCCCCTGTGAAACAAAGACATTGAATAACTAGGTTTTGGAAATACAGGTCCATAAATAGTGTTATTTTTGTAAAAATGATTTGTTATTTAGCAGACGCTCTTATCCAGAGCGACTTACAGGAGCAATCAGGGTTAAGTACCTTGCTCAAGAGCACAGACAGATGGTTTTACCTTGTTGGCTCAGAGATTCAAACCAGCAACGTTGCGAATACTGGCATTAACCACTAGGCTACCTGCCTCCCTCTTCAATAAATACACTCTATGGCCAGTTTATTAGGAACACGCTCCTCCGTTCACGAAACTGGATTGACAATTTACTGGCCACTGAGTGTATATTGTTTATCAAACAATTAACAGAAGTTACAGAAGCAGATTGTAGTCTCATCCACCCCCCCCATTGTTCTTACTTGATGAAATCAAAACTCCATCTCCCTCCTCGTGTCCTTCTCTCACAGTTCCACTCTGCCCTGGTGATTTCCTGCAGTCGACCAGGCGCACAGACACCCTCTTCAGACCCAGCAGTAAGGCGCTACCAGGAGAGTTGTGACCAGGGGACCCCGGCATGGTGGAGGGACTAGCTCTGTCCTGGTGACCACAGGAAGTAAAGTACATAGAATATCATTAGACCAAACATTTGATTACTTTAGCCATGCACTCTTAAAATATCTCCTTTTTCTTGAAGTGTGTAATCGTTCACTACTTTCCACAGATGTACAGTTTTTTTCTAATCACTTTGGCACATTTTTCAAATGGATGTGGTTTAAATCTTTTTCTTTAACTCTTAGTACAAATGCCAAAACTGATAACACTTGTATTGCCCCATTTTATGTTCAGAACCTTTGATTGAACATTCATTTGAGTTGAACACATCTTTCACCCCTGAGTTAGTCTTGGTTAACCCAGAACTAAAGTCTCACGTAATTGGTCAGCCGCCGTTCTGGGTACATTCATGTTAGGAGATATTAGGAGATGCTAGAACGAGGAGCAGCACCAGAATGTGGAGCTCCTCTCGATATGGGCCGAATGTCCCCTCCCCTTCCCGAAATGTGAAAGATGATAACACCTGTGAAATACCCAAACACCAGAACTACTGCTGCTAATTATCCCACTTGGAGCATGTTGAGAAAAATGTCAGTCTCATAGTTTCAGTATTCTTATACAGTACATACATAGAAGAAACATCAGATATAGGGGTATTGTAACATGTAGTAGAAACCTACAGTAAAAAGGTATTGGTGTAGCCTGGTGAGATTTCTGCCCCATGTAACATTGCTCAAGATCCACTTTTCTATGTGACGTATTACTGTAACAGCATCCTCATCTAAAATCATCAGCTTACAGCGTATCAACAACATCAAATCACATTTTATTTGTCACATACACATGGTTAGCAGATGTTAATGCGAGTGTAGCGAAATGCTTGTGCTTCTAGTTCCGACCACCATGCAGTAATATCTAACAAGTGTGGTAGTTATTGTTACATATAGGGACAGATATAATACTATATAGAGCAAAGACATATGTAAATTAGACCACAAGAGGAGAAGGCGACTCTTGAGTGCATTTGCCATTCTGGAAAGAACAGGAAACCAAAGATTAACAGACATAAGTGAATGGCCACAGGCTGGAAAGAACAGGAAACCAAAGATTAACATACATAAGTATATTACTCAAGGCCATAAGTGCTTAGGGTAAGATAGACATATATTATTCTTAGGACACAAAAGGATCCTGCCACCATTATAATTTAATCAAGAGCGGATATAGGCATTATTGGGCATGAACAAGCAGGAAGCCTGAACTGAAAGATAATGGTGGCAGATGACCTGAGGGAAGTAACTTCATTAACATGTGGGATGGACTCATATGCTGTGTGTGTATAAATACAGAGCCAGTGCTCTGGGAAAGTGTGTGTTCCGCGGACCATCTTTGCTTCTGATATACTTGTATTAAAAGCCTATATTGAATTCACAAGTTCTTGTAAGTGTTATATTTTGAAACGATTATCCACCACACAAGTAATCTAACAATTTCACAACAACTACCTTATACACACAAGTGTAAAGGAATGAATAAGAATATGTACATAAAAATATATGGATGAGCGATGACCGAACGGCATAGGCAAGATGCAGTAGATGGTACAGTGTACAGTATATACATATGAGATGAGTAATGTAGGGTATGTAAACATTATATAAAAAGTGGCATTGTTTAAAGTGGCTAGTGATACATTTATTACATCCATTTTTTTATTTTTAAAGTGACTAGAGATTTGAGTGGCAGCAGCCCTCACTACCCTCTGGAGAGCCTTACGGTTGTGGGCGGAGCAGTTGATACAGCCCGACAGGATGCTCTCGATTGTGCATCTGTAAAAGTTTGTGAGTGTTTTTGGTGACGCTGTTGCGCCTTCTTCACCACGCTGTCTGTGTGGGTGGACCATTTCAGTTAGTCTATGATGTGAATGCCGAGGAACTTAAAACGTTTCACCTTCTCCACTGCTGCCCCGTCGATGTGGATAGGGGGGTGCTCCCCTTGTTGTTTTCTGATCATCTCTTTTATTTTCCTGACACCACACTCCGAGGGCCCTCACCTCCTCTCTGTAGACTGTCTTGTCGTTGTTGGTAATCAAGCCTACCACTGTAGTGTCGTCTGCAAACCTGATGATTGAGTTGGAGGCGTGCATGGCCACACAGTCATGGGTGAACAGGGAATACAGGAGAGGGCTGAGAACGCACCCTTGTGGGGCCCCAGTGTTGAGGATCAGCGGGGTGGAGATGTTGTTCCCTACCCTCACCACCTGGGGGCGGCCCACCAGGAAGTCCAGGACCCAGTTGCACAGGGCGGGGTCGAGACCCAGGGTCTCGAGCTTAATGGAGGGTACTATGGTGTTAAATGCTGAGCTGTAGTCGATGAACAGCATTCTTACATAGGTTTTCCTCTTGTCCAGAGGGGTTAGGACAGTGTAGAGTGATTGCGATTGCGTCGTCTGTGGACCTATTGGGGCAGTAAGCAAATTGGAGTGGGTCTAAGGTGTCAGGTAGGGTGGACATGATATGATCCTTGACTAGTGTCTCAAAGCACTTCATGATGACGGAAGTGAGTGCAACGGGGCGATAGTCATTTAGCTCAGTTACCTTAGCTTTCTTGGGAACAGGAACAGTGGTGGCCCTCTTGAAGCATGTGGGAACAGCAGACTGGGATAAGCATTGATTGAATATGTCCATAAACACGCCAGCCAGCTGGTCTGCGCATGCTCTGAGGACGCGGCTAGGGATGCCGTCTGGGCCGGCAGCCTTGCGAGGGTTAACACGTTTAAATGTTTTACTCACGTTGGCTGCGGTGAAGGAGAGCCCGTAGGTTTTGGTAGCGGGCTGTGTCGGTGGTAATGTATTGTCCTCAAAGCCAGCAAAGAAGTTGTTTACCTTGTCTGCGAGCAAGACATCGTGTTCCGTGATAGGGCTGGTTTTCTTTTTGTAGTCCGTGATTGACTGTAGACCCTGCCACATACCTCTCGTGTCTGAGCTGTTGAATTGCGACTCTACTTTGTCTTTATACTGACGCTTAGCTTGTTTGATTGCCTTGCGGAGGGAATAGCTACACTGTTTGTATTCGGTCATGTTTCCGGTCGCCTTGCCCTTATTTAAAGCAGTGGTTCGCGCTTTCAGTTGTGCGCGAATGCTGCCATCAATCCACAGTTTCTGGTTGGGGAAGGTTTAATTAGTCGCTGTGGGGACCTGCTAATAAACTCGCTCACCGAATCAGCGTAATCATCAATGTTATTGTCCGACGCTATGCGGAACATATCCCAGTCCACGTGATCGAAGCAGTCTTGAAACGTGGAATCAGATTTGTCGGACCAGCGTTGAACAGACCTGAGCACGGGCGTTTCCTGTTTTATTTTCTGTCTATAGGCTGGGAGCAACAAAATGGAGTCGTGGTCAGATTTTTCATAAGGAGGGCGGGGGAGGGTTTTGTATGCGTCGCGGAAGTTAAGAGTAACAATGATCCAGGATTTTGCCAGCCTGGGTTGCGCATTCGATACGCTGGTCAGAATTAGGGAGCCTTGTTTTCAGATTAGCCTTGTTAAAATCCCCAGCTACAATAAATGCAGCCTCAAGATATGTGGTTTCCAGTTTACATAGAGTCCAATGAGGTTCTTTCAGGGCCGTCGATGTGTCTGCTTGGGGGGGGGGGGGGGGGGGGGGGAGATATACACGACTGTGATTATAATCAAAGAGAATTATCTTGGTAGATAATGCGGTCGGCATTTGATTGTAAGGAATTCTAGGTCAGGTGAACAAAAGGACACCCCCACCCTTCTTCTTACCAGAGAGAGACGTTTGTTTCAGTCAGCGCGATGTGTGAAGAAACCAGGTGGCTGTACCGACTCTGATAACGTATCCCGAGTCAGCCATGTTTCCGTGAAACAAAGAACGTTACAATCTCTGATGTCTCTCTGAAAGGCAACCCTTGCTCGGATTTCGTCTACCTTGTTGTCAAGAGACTGGACATTGGCGAGTAGTATACTCGGGAGCGGGGCGCCCGTCTACGGAGCCTGACTAGAAGACCGCTCCGTCTGCCCCTTCTGCGGCGCCGTTGTTTTGGGTCGCCGGCTGGGATCCGATCCATTGTCCTGGGTGGTGGACCAAACAGAGGATCCGCTTCGGGAAAGTCGTATTCCTGGTCGTAATGTTGGTAAGTTGACGTTGCTCTTATATCCAATAGTTCTTCCCGGCTGTATGTAATAAAACTTCAGATTTCCTGAGGTAACAATGTAAGAAATAATACATTAAAAAACAAAATACTGCATAGTTTCCTAAGAACGCGAAGCGAGGCAGCCATCTCTGTCGGCGCCGGAACATTCAGATAATGAATGGAATAAACTACAATTTACCAGCCAAGTATTTCAGCAGTACATTGTACACTACACTATCATTTGAAATGGTATCACAAAGTGACCCACTTTGCCCTACTGGCTAAAGAAGGATGATGTAGTATTTACAGCCATATCCATAAATTATTTGGTTTTACCTTAACCCTAAATTAAATGAATGTCAATTTATACCGTTTTCAAACTGTATGTAAACTCGACACTATACAATTTTGGTTTCGTAGTTCGGTTTTTAGCAATTTGATTAAAAGATAGTTAAATGAATTGTTAACAAATGACAGGAAAATATTTTCAAAAGTAATCAATATGTTTTATACCAGTCATTTCCTTTCAAATCAGTGAATGGAAGTGAAAAAGTGCACACTTTAGGAGGATGGAAAGACAATTAGGGATTCGGTAACATAGTATCTAGGTAGAAGTGGAGCTAGTGCAATCAATCTGAAATGGCTAGCTAGTTAGCGGTGGTGCGTGCTAATAGCGTTTCAATCGGTGACGTCACTCGCTCTGAGACCTTGATAGTGGTTCCCCTTGCTCTGCAAGAGCCGCGGCTTTTGTGGAGCGATGGGTAACGACGCTTCGTGGGAGGCAGTTGATGTGTGCAGAGGGTCCCTGGTTCGAGGCGAGGGACGGACAAAAGTTATACTGTTACACTAGCGTGAGGACCATGTGTGCCAGAAAACAAAATCAATACATGTAAGCCTACCAAAAAACATTATGTAACACTATAAAGAAATTGCTCCACCATTTCCTGGTTGCTACATTTTTTATAGTTCGCCTAATTTCAGTTTGTGACAAAACAAGCAAGTATAGTGTATAGAATCATTGCAGCATCTAAACTGCTTTTAAATATACACTGCTCAAAAAATAAAGGGAACACTAAAATAACACATCCTAGATCTGAATGAATTAAATATTCTTATTAAATACTTTTTTCTTTACATAGTTGAATGTGCTGACAACAAAATCACACAAAAATGATCAATGATAATCAAATTTATCAACCCATGGAGGTCTGGATTTTGAGTCACACTCAAAATTAAAGTGGAAAACCACACTACAGGCTGATCCAACTTTGATGTAATGTCCTTAAAACAAGTCAAAATGAGGCTCAGTAGTGTGTGTGGCCTCCACGTGCCTGTATGACCTCCCTACAACGCCTGGGCATGCTCCTGATGAGGTGGTGGATGGTCTCCTGAGGGATCTCCTCCCAGACCTGGACTAAAGCATCCGCCAACTCCTGGACAGTCTGTGTTGCAACGTGGCGTTGGTGGATGGAGCGAGACATGATGTCCCAGATGTGCTCAATTGGATTCAGGTCTGGGGAACTGGCGGGCCAGTCCATAGCATCAATGCCTTCCTCTTGCAGGAACTACTGACACACTCCAGCCACATGAGGTCTAGCATTGTCTTGCATTAGGAGGAACCCAGGGCCAACCGCACCAGCATATGGTCTCACAAGGGGTCTGAGGATCTCATCTCGGTACCTAATGGCAGTCAGGCTACCTCTGGCGAGCACATGGAGGGCTGTGCGGCCCCCCAAAGAAATGCCACCCCACACCATGACTGACCCACCTCCAAATCGGTCATGCTGGAGGATGTTGCAGGCAGCAGAACGTTCTCCACGGCGTCTCCAGACTCTGTCACGTCTGTCACATGTGCTCAGTGTGAACCTGCTTTCATCTGTGAAGAGCACAGGGCGCCAGTGGCGAATTTGCCAATCTTGGTGTTCTCTGGCAAATGCCAAACGTCCTGCACGGTGTTGGGCTGTAAGCACAACCCCCACCTGTGGACGTCGGGCCCTCATGGAGTCTGTTCCTGACCGTTTGAGCAGACACATGCACATTTGTGGCCTCCTGGAGGTCATTTTGCAGGGCTCTGGCAGTGCTCCTCCTGCTCCTCCTTGCACAAAGGCGGAGGTAGCGGTCCTGCTGCTGGGTTGTTGCCCTCCTATGGCCTCCTCCACGTCTCCTGATGTACTGGCCTGTCTCCTGGTAGCGCCTCCATGCTCTGGACACTACGCTGACAGACACAGCAAACCTTCTTGCCACAGCTCGCATTGATGTGCCATCCTGGATGAGCTGCACTACCTGAGCCACTTGTGTGGGTTGTAGACTCCGTCTCATGCTACCACTAGAGTGAAAGCACCGCCAGCAATCAAAGTAACCAAAACATCAGCCAGGAAGCATAGGAACTGAGAAGTGGTCTGTGGTCACCACCTGCAGAACCACTCCTTTATTGGGGGTGTCTTGCTAATTGCCTATAATTTCCACCTGTTGTCTATTCCATTTGCACAACAGCATGTGAAATGTATTGTCAATCAGTGTTGCTTCCTAAGTGGACAGTTTGATTTCACAGAAGTGTGATTGACTTGGAGTTACATTGTGTTGTTTAAGTGTTCCCTTTATTTTTTTGAGCAGTGTATTTTCCATAACCCAAAATATTGTATTTTCAGCTGTTCGAAGCTTGTGTACAAAACCAAAAGTAAAAAGAATACAAATCAGTTTGTCACACATGAAATCAATCAATAATTTGTTCATTTCATCACACAGACGAGTCATTCATGCTTTGAAATGCAATCAAGCATTTTAGTTTTAAAACAAAGTAATAAAGGGAGCTTTGTATAATTAGCCTAAACAATAACTAAACGGCAATTTACTAACTGTTTTTAGTCTTTGCTGTAATAAAAGCTTAATATATTGTTCTTTAGAATTGACTCTGGTACACTTATAGCTGATTTTAGTTGACTTTATTCAAAGACATAGGGTGTGTCTATATATGGGAAAAATACACGTTGACATTTCAACCAATCGATTGGTCGAAAAAACAGACTACTCTCGGTCGACCAAGATCTTTTTAGTCAGGGACTTGCATAACTCCAAATACAGGTGTGCCAAGCTTGTAGTGTCATACCCAAGACTCGACGCTGTAATCGCTGACAAAGGTGCTTCAAAGTACTGAGTAAAGGGTCAGAATACTAAATAAAGTATGTTTATTTTTTATACATTTGCAAAAATGTCAAAAACCTGTTTTCACTTTGTCATTATGGGGTATAGTGTGTAGATTGATGAGTCAATAAACATTACATTAATTTTAGAATAAGGCTGTAACGTAACAAAATGTGGGGAAAAAGTGAAGAGGGTCGGAATACTTTACAAATGCACTGTAGCTAACATAAAGTGACCATTTGATTGAAAAAACATCGTATTGACTAAGTTTGTCGCTCCAACAGATTCTCACTTCCACGTGCACATTGTCGTCCATTAGCAACAAACGATGAGCTCCTTTTTTGTAGCATTTCTAACATATTTTCAGCCGGATCTCCGAGTTATATTCAAACGGGTCAGTAACTCTGTTGCTCTGGAACAATACAGTTACTATTAGCTAAAATTAGCTTATTTGCCCAAAGTCCAGCAGCTAGCCTCTGCAGCTAGCTAGGTAACACCAGTCAGCTGAAAGCTAGCTAGCTAATGAACGGGCAAAGAAAGGTAGCTAGCTATATTTGTTTATGGGAGGTTTGATACACATATAACAAAGCCATTCGGCAGGTAAAGCCAGACAACAACAGCTGACCTAGACACACATGGAAGCTCATGATAGCTAATTCACTTCCAAATGCCAGTCCTACATTTTTCCACAAAACATAGCTAGCTAGCTAACTACATCAGTTCAAAACCAACACAAAACGTTGGGCAAATTGCCACGCTGCTAGCTTACAATGCATGCAATGCAATTGGCTTTTGCAACACTAGCTAGTTCTATAGTCCAAGCTATGGTAAGAGCTAGGCATTTGACAGGCTTCATTCTTTTTACAGCTCCGATCTGGATGGAGGACTAGCCCATGTGTAGGATATTTGTCAACAACTCTGCAGTGCACGCTGTTCCAGCTGTGTGGTGCTTGGGTTGGGGAACGGGGCTAATGCCCCCGAAACCACCGAGGTAAAGTTGGTTTTATATTCGGACATTTGACGGACATTCGACAAAAGACATTTAAATTCACCATTTGTCACAGAAACATCAAACTATGTATGATGTATTCTATAAATGTCTAACATACGTTTACAACATTGATTTTGAGGAAAAATTCAAGGTTTGATTTGATAGAAATACATAATATATAAAATGCCATTTAAAGCGGTATAAATTAATAACGTTTTCACTGATTATGACAGAATCATCAAACTAGGTATGATTTATTCTATAAATGTCTAGTATACTTTTACAACCTTTGTTTGGAGGAAACATTCCAGTTTTGATTTGATAGAGGGCATGTAGTCTGTCTATATTTATATATTACCATGGGAATTGAAAGATACTAGAGGGTGGATAACAAAAAATCCACTAATATAAGAAGTACATGTTTTGTTGTTGGGCTAAATGTTTACATTATGATTTGTCTCTGAACTGTATGTGAACCCCTCTGCAATCTACTGGCACTAATCATTAAAACCTAGGACTTCAACCAGGCATAAAAATGTGGTCCTCTTTTTTTTCTTCCAGTCTTCAATATGAAGCAAGACTGCTCAATGTGTGCTTTGCATCATCCAGAGAAAACTGAAGATCATCTGACCAACTGGGTTTGTCTTTGTGTAATATAACAGTAGGCTCATGTAGTTTCATCCTTCACAATTAATTGAGCTATTCACATAGTGAAAGCTGGAGACAATTACCTTTGACTATCCATGGTCAATTCTAAACATACTTCAACAATTAGTTCAAAACTGATTTTAGCTATTAGAGCGCAACAGCCAGCAGACTGTATATTCTCATTTTAATCTGACGTCTAGAATTTGTAACAGAAATTCTGAATCCAGATGTCTTTGTTCCAATGTTTTTTCAAGTTCAAATGTAATAAACGATATATCAAAACTATTTTATTATAGACATATATGATATTGGGATTACTCTGAATATCACACATGGACATTTCCTATGGCCGGATATGGAATCATTCAATTTCCTGATGTAACGGATGTGAAATGGCTAGCTAGTTAGCGGGTACGCGCTAGTAGCATTTCAATCAGTTACGTCACTTGCTCTGAGACTTTAAGTAGGGTTGCCCCTTGCTTTGCAAGGGCCGTGGCTTTTGTGGAGCGATGGGTAACGCTGCTTCGTGGGTGATTGTTGTCGATGTGTGCAGAGGGTCCCTGGTTCGCGCCCGTGTCGGGGCGAGGGGACGGTTTAAAGTTATACTGTTACATTGATGCTGTTGACCCGGATCACTGGTTGCTGCGGAAAAGGAGGAGGTTGAAAGGGGGGTGAGTGTAACGGATGTGAAATGGCTAGCTAGTTAGCGGGTACGCGCTAGTAGCATTTCAATCAGTTACGTCACTTGCTCTGAGACTTTAAGTAGGGTTGCCCCTTGCTTTGCAAGGGCCGTGGCTTTTGTGGAGCGATGGGTAACGCTGCTTCGTGGGTGACTGTTGTCGATGTGTGCAGAGGGTCCCTGGTTCGCGCCCGTGTCGGGGCGAGGGGACGGTTTAAAGTTATACTGTTACATTGATGCTGTTGACCCGGATCACTGGTTGCTGCGGAAAAGGAGGAGGTTGAAAGGGGGGTGAGTGTAACGGATGTGAAATGGCTAGCTAGTTAGCGGGTACGCGCTAGTAGCATTTCAATCAGTTACGTCACTTGCTCTGAGACTTTAAGTAGGGTTGCCCCTTGCTTTGCAAGGGCCGTGGCTTTTGTGGAGCGATGGGTAACGCTGCTTCGTGGGTGATTGTTGTCGATGTGTGCAGAGGGTCCCTGGTTCGCGCCCGTGTCGGGGCGAGGGGACGGTTTAAAGTTATACTGTTACACTGAGGTATGTGACACCCTATTTTCTTTCTTCATGATGATCAATACTGACTGTATACATTGCATATCTGTGTTTTCTCAGCACATTCAAGACATTAAGCTTATCTTGGTTGAGGTCCATATATGGATCTTGATATGCTGAAAATAAGGAGGATTTCTGATGCAGTTTTCAGCAAAGGCTCAATAATTAGACAAATATGAAATTCATTATTTTATTAAAATAATTTATGGATTCCCTCCCGATATCATACATGGTATGGCCAGATATTGACTCATTATATATCATGAGATAGGCCTATTTCTCAATATGATGACAAATACTGACAGTAGGCCTACATTGTATATTTTCTCAGCACATACAATGCATATGCTCTTGACTGAGGTCTACATCAGGATCTTGATATGCTAAATAAGGACCATTTCTGATGCTTATTTGCGCTGAGAACATGCTCAATAATTTGACTAATATTAACTCCATATCATTCTTTGATTCATTGTTGTATTACCTCTGCATAAAGACCCGGGGAAACACAAGCTAAAAGCACCATAACTGGTAGCCTAGCAACAAGAATCACCTATTTTCAACTGCCTTTTTTATTTGGGCGCCAAAAATGTGTGTAAACGGTGTTTGTGGTCAAACTGACATCTGGATAAACAAAGTGAGAAGGTGTTCAGAAAATACCTCAAAGAGGTTAACCAAAGCCTCTCAATGGCCAATATATAGCATGAGCAATCCAGGGTTTATATACATCACTGGTGTAGCCGATGCCTAATTATTTCTCCCTGGGTCTGATTTGACCTGCTGCTGGTTGCGCATTGCCTTGTATCATCAATCTGTGTGCGATGAGCTAGTAGGCTACTTGGCTGAAATTACCACCATGGTTTCTTTTGTCCTGCTGTTCAAATCGAACTCATGGTTATTGAAAGGTCAAATATGAAGACCTAGACATGTTATACACCACAGTAGGCATACTGTTCATGAAAGTCAAACAAACTTACCCGATCCATAGTGGAAGCCACTGTATTCTTTCTTCAACGTTTCTTCAAATAAAAAAACATGACAGTAAATGTGTACGCTGCAGTTCATTTCTTTGTCACAGCGTTCAAACAAATAAAAGCTAGATCACACCTTCTTAAATGATCAAAACTCGATTTAAATTGGGACAAATGAACGTCTCATGTAGACTAATTTTACATCAGAAAAGATCCAGAAAAAGCCTGTTGATTTTTATTTGGTTTAAAAACGCAATAGAGGACGGTAACAAAGCACTTCCTGTTGATACTTTCCGGCTTCTGTGGTGTTTAAATTGTACCGCCACCTACTGTACATAGTCAAACACTTTTCTACAAGTGGGTGATGCGGTTTAGGGATTAATTTATTGTTAGAAAATAACTTTGTATTGTCTCAAATATATAGTATGTTAAATTAATGTCAAATGTAGGTTGTTCTTGCTATAATCAATATATCATTCATCCATTTTAACTTTAAATGATTGAATCAGGTTTTTGGTGTCATCCTCAATGATTGTAACTGCATTATGTCCACGTGTGGTTGCATTGTTTTAACATTTGCAAATAAAATCTAATTAAAATCACAACAATTCTAAGGTATTTATAGACACAACAAAAACAACTTGCAGTCTATGGCTGGCTTCTGTTTGCTGGAAAGTGGCATGCCGAATTTGAGATTAGTGAAATCACTTGCTATTGTCTTTCAAATTAGATCATGGCTAGATGGCTCGAGTTGGGCCTCTTTGCCTCTTCCTCTCTGACAACGTTCTCTTCCAGAGTCCAGATATCGTTATTGGCTGAGGCCCAGTAACAGTAGCCTAGTAAATCAGACTGATTACCAATAAGCTATCCGTGCAGTGAACCAGTAAAGTCAGTGTCGATTTCAGCATGTAAATCTTGGTGGGGCAAACCCCAAACATTTTTGGGGGGGATGCATGCCAGCAAAGCAACAACAGAACACTAAACAATACATTAAATGGCACTGTAACAGGGACAAACGGTGTCCACAAAGTATTAGGGCCTACATTTTTTATTTATTTATTTATTTTACCGTTATTTTACCAGGTAAGTTGACTGAGAACACGTTCTCATTTGCAGCAACGACCTGGGGAATAGTTACAGGGGAGAGGAGGGGGATGAATGAGCCAATTGTAAACTGGGGATTATTACATAAAGCTGTCCCAACAGCAGATATATCTTTTCAGCACCATGGAGTGAATCCTTACGCTGGCTATGCCTGGCTATTAACAGCACCTTGTCTGGCAGCCTAACAGTTCATTCAGCCTCATTTACTGCCTTAAAAAAACATAGCTGATATGGGTGAATTGCTTAAACGAATGTGGTTTCTACTGACAATTGAGATGTACAAACTATGACATAAGGGAAGGATGAGGCAACCTGTCATTTCAATTAAGACAATAGTAGTCCATATAAAGTAACAGTCAATATACTATTTGTTCAGCACTTTTGAAATGTAGTGACAGAATATGGGCTGGTCTTACAGTAGGCTATTCTCCCTGTACACCAAGTCAGACTGTAGGATAAATAAAGGGGGAATGTAAGCCGACGATGAAAGCTCTTACAATATTCGATGATGGAATTTCTCTAAAACAGGCTATAGGCTAAACGTACACCACCAAATCAGAACAGTAGGCTAAGTTATGAGGGGGAAAGGTACCAAATTATTAGGGTGAGGCACATGGGCTATTAACAGCTAACTACACAACATACACTTAGTATTACTTTCTTAGCTACAGTATACATATCTCCCTGGCATATTACATAATTTATGCAGCAGCATACAATACATTTTTGGACTCACCTTGTTGTGCTATGCACACTTGAACAGGAAGATGGTGCGACAGTCCTTCTTGTGGGCAAATGTTGTAATCAAAGTCTGGCATTCTCTGGATTTATGGTGCTTTCAAGACAACTGAAAATTCTGGGGGAAAAACAAAGGTTGAATCATGACGTCAGTGATTTTCAGGTCGGAGCTCTAGAAAGAGGCCCAAGTTCCCGAAATGGAATTCCGAGTTGGATGACCGTTCAAAACGTATTTTCCCAGTCGAGCTCTCCCCAAAGATTTTTCTGTGACCTAACCTGTGTTCGAATACACATACTAACCACACTAACCGTACTATTTGTGAGGTAAATTGAGTATGTAGTGTGCTTATTAGTCATAGTTAGTATGCCAAAAACCCCCGGATGTCGTACTACATTCGCCAAAATACTAAGTATACAAGCAGTGAACACTATTTCCGTACTTTTCGGGCCCATAATGCAATTCAGAAAATGGGCGTGGCTTCAATGTTTTCAGGTTGGAAGAAAATATGCAGTCGAAGTCCGACGAGGGGATACAAATTCAATGCTAATTATGACAAATGTTAAGAAAATGTGCAACACAGCGCAACTAGAGAACATTACCAACCCCTATGTTCTGTATTTTCCGCTGGCTGTCCCACAACCAAAGAAAGCACTGAACTACGCTGAAACACCTGCATTTTGGAGCTGCCTTAAGAAAGAAATAAACAAATGTTTGTATGCAGCTTTATTAACGCAATTATTACTTTATTTTTTATTGTTTGCAAACTGATATAAAACATGTATTAATGCAAAACAACAAGCAAAACAGCCAACCATTTAAAAAAATATATATTTTATTTTAAATATATTTATTTTCTGCCCCATATGCCCTGAATGACGGGTTGCCACTGGCCATACAGCATTTCCTGCGATGCAGCCTCCACAGAAGTCAGGCATTTGGAAATGGTCTTCTTCAGTGTCATGGCATTTGCACATTTTGTTTGTGCATGCTGCCACCTACTCTGCAGTAGTGGGTGTTTTCAATCATGTTACATGTGACACATATAAAAAAGAAAAAAATTCACCACCAACCAAACACACACCTATATACCACTATCTCAAAATATATACACAGCTGAAGTCAGAAGTTTACATACACTTAGGTTGGAGTCAATAAAACTCATTTTTCAACCACTCGATAAATGTCTCGTTATAGTTTTGGCAACTCGGTTAGGACATCTACTTTGTGCATGACAAGTAATTTTTCCAACAATTGTTTACAGACAGATTATTTCACTGTATCACAATTTCAGTGGGTCAGAAGTTTACATACACTAAGTTGACTGTGCCTTTAAACAGCTTGGAAAATTCCAGAAAATTATGTCATGGCTTTAGAAGCTTCTGATAGACTAATTGACATAATTTGAGTCAATTGGAGGTGTACATGTGGATGTATTTCAAGGCCTACCTTCAAAATCAGTGCCTCTTTGCTTGACATCATGGGGAAATCAAAAGAAATCAGCCAAGACCTCAGAAAAAAAATGGTAGACCTCCACAAGTCTGGTTCAATCCTTGGGAGCAATTTCCAAACACCTGAAGGTACCACATTCATCTGTACAAACAATAGTACGCAAGTATAAACACCATGGGACCACGCAGCCGTCATTCCGCTCATGAAGGAGACGCGTTCTGTCTGCTAGAGATGAACGTACTTTGGTGCGAAAAGTGCAAATCAATCACAGAACAACAGCAAAGGACCTTGTGAAGATGCTGGAGGACACAGGTACAAAAGTATCTACATCCACAGTGAAACGAGTCCTATATCGACATAACCTGAAAAGGCAGCTCAGCAAGGGAGAAGCCGCTACTCCAAAACTGCCATAAAAAAGCCAGACTACGGTTTGCAACTGCACATGTGGACAACGATTGTACTTTTTGGAGAAATGTCCTCTGGTCTGATGAAACAAAAATAGAACAGTTTGGACATAATGACCATCATTGTGTTTGGAGGAAAAAGGGGGAGGCTTGCAAGCCGAAGAACACCATCCCAACCGTGAAGCACGGGTGTGGCAGCATCATGTTGTGGGGGTGCTTTGCTGCAGGAGGGACTGGTGCACTTCACAAAATAGATGGCTTCATGAGGAAGGGAAATTATGTGGATATATTGAAGCAACATCAGTCAGAAAATTAAAGCTTGGTCGCAAATGGGTCTTCCAAATGGACAATGACCCCAAGCATACTTCTAAAGTTGTGGCAAAATGGCTTAAGGACAACAAAGTCAAGGTATTGGAGTGGCCATCACAAAGCCCTGACCTCAATCCTATAGAAAATTTGTGGGCAGAACTGAAAAAGCAAGGATGCCTACAAACCTGACTCAGCTACACCAGCTCGGTCAGGAGGAATGGGCCAAAATTCACACAACTTATTGTGGGAAGCTTGTGGAAGGCTACCTGAAATGTTTGACCCAAGTTAAACAATTTAAAGGCAATGCTACCAAATACTATTTGAGTGTATGTAAACTTCTGACCTACTGGGAATGTGATGAAAAAAAAAAAAAAAGCTTAAATAAATCACTCTCTACTATTATTCTGACACTTCACATTCTTAAAATAAAAGTGGTGATCCTAACTGACCTAAGACAGGGAATTTTTTTACTGGGATTAAATGTCAGGAATTGTGAAAAACTGAGATTAAATGCATTTGGCTAAGGTGTATGTAAACATCCGACTTCAACACTCAGCAAAAAAAGAAACGTCCCTTTTTCAGGACCCTGTCTTTCAAAGATAATTGGTAAAAACCCAAATACATTTAACATTACATTTAAGTCATTTAGCAGACGCTCTTATCCAGAGCGACTTACTTCACAGATCTTCATTGTAAAGGGTTTAAACACTGTTTCCCATGCTTGTTCAATGAACCAAAATCAATTAATGAACATGCACCTGTGGAACGGTAGTTAAGACACTAACAGCTTACAGACAGTATGCAATTAAGGTCAGTTATGAAAACTTAGGACACTAAAGAGAGGTCTTTCTACTGACTCTGAAAAACACCAAAAGAAAGATGCCCAGGGTCATATGCGTGAACGTGCCTTAGGCATGCTGCAAGGAGGCATAAGGACTGCAGATGTGGCCAGGGCAATAAATTGCAATGTCTATACTGTGAGACACATAAGACAGTGCTACAGGGAGACAGGACGGACAGCTGATCATCCTCGCAGTGGCAGACCACGTGTAACAACAGTACCTGTCCGGCAGGTGTGATGTTCGGTACATCTGAACATCACACCTGCCGGACAGGTACAGGATGGCAACAACTGCCCGAGTTACACCAGGAACATACAATCCCTCCATCAGTGCTCAGACTGTCCACAATAGGCTGAGAGAGGCTGGACTGAGGGCTTGTAGGCCTGTTGTAAGGCAGGTCCTCACCAGACATGACCGGAAAAAACGTTGCCTATGGGCACAAACCCACCGTCGCTGGACCAGAAAGGACTGGCAAAAAGTGCTCTTCACTGACGAGTCGCGGTTTTGTCTCACCAGAGGTGATGGTCGGATTTACGTTTCTCGTAGAAGGAATGAGCGTTACACCCAGGCCTGTACTCTGGAGCGAGATCGATTTGGAGGTGGAGGGTCTGTCATGGTCTGGGGCGGTGTGTCACAGCATCATCGGACTGAGCTTGTTGTCATTGCAGGCAATCTCAACTCTGTGCGTTACAGGGAAGACATCCTCCTCCATGATGTGGTACCCTTCCTGCAGTCTCATCCTGACATGACCCTCCAGCATGACAATGCCACCAGCCATATTGCTCGTTCTGTGCGTGATTTCCTGCAAGACTGGAATGTCAGTGTTCTGCCATGGCCAGCGAAGAGCCCGGATCTCAATCCCATTGAGCACGTCTGGGACCTGTTGGATCGGAGGGTGGAGGGCCATTCCCCCCAGAAATGTCCGGGAACTTGCAAGTGCCTTGGTGGAAGAGTGGGGTAACATCTCACAGCAAGAACTGGCAAATCTGATGCAGTCCATGAGGAGGAGATGCACTGCAGTACTTAATGCAGCTGGTGGACCACACCAGATACGAAATCCAAGGTGGCTTAGCAGTTCAGACGTCTTTTTCCGTATTATCGTGTCCTGTATATATATATTTACACCTTTTCTTCACATATCTTTAATTTATTTTATTATCCAAGAACTCAACTACAAAAGCTTTCCTGCAAAAGCTTTCCTGCTACCCGCTTCACCAATTACAATAAGTATTATTTACCTCAATCTGAAAATCCATCGTGGAAGATAGCCAGGGGCTAATTCAGAAGCTAGCCTGAAAGCTAACCAGAAGCTACTCCGATAGCTAGCCAGAAGCTAATCTGTAGCTGCCCCGAAATTAGCCGGTTTGCTGGCTAGCGTTGGTGTTTCAGCTGCCCACGTTTTGCGGTCATCAGCTATTCCTTTAGCTCGATAATCTACCGGCACTTTTGTGCAACGCGACTCGGACCGGAGCATTCCGGGACTTTTTTTCTCTCAGTTTCCCCGGATTCCAACCGCAGGCTCTGGACACTTGCACCTTGATTTCGCAGCTAGCTAGCTGCATACCGTGTGACTATTGGCTTACGTCGACCCCGGAGCAAAATCAAATCATGCTGGAGCTAGCCAGCTGAGGAGTTCCATCACCATCCGGAGCCGTTTCTTTTGTTGCTGCTGCAGATACGGAACCCCACCGGTCCTTCACGACTGACTGCCGACGTTATCTGCCCGAGGGATTTATCCAACCGGCACCTCCGTCCCGACGTTACCTGAACGCTCATCTGAGGCCCGCTAATCGTTAGCTGTCTTATCGGCTGCTATCTGAACAAAACCCCACTACACGGAACCTACCGACGGAAACGCACGAGGTATCTACAAACAGACCTCCATCCTATGCTGCTACCGATAGCCATATACCCGGCCAGCTGTCTGGATCGCCACGACCCCAACCAACCTCTACTCACTGGACCCTTATTGATCACTCGATTAAGCATGCCTCTCCTTAATGTAAATATGCCTTGTCCATTGCTGTTCTGGTTAGTGTTTATTGGCTTATTTCACTGTAGAGATTCTAGCCCTGCTCTCTATACCATATCCAACCTCTCAGTTCCACCACCCACATATGCGATGACATCACCTGGTTTCAATGATGTTTCTAGAGACAAGATCTCTCTCATCATCACTCAATACCTAGGTTTACCTCCACTGTATTCACATCCTACCATACCTTTGTCTGTACATTATTCCTTTAAACTATTTTATCGCCCCCAGAAACTTCCTTTTACTCTCTGCTCTAGTAGCTCTAGGCGACCAATTCTCATAGCTTTTAGCCGTACCCTTATCGTACTTCTCCTCTGTTCCTCTGGTGATGTAGAGGTGAATCCAGGCCCTGCAGTACCTGGCTCCACTCCTATTCCCCAGGCGCTCTCTTTTGATGACTTCTGTAACCGTAATAGCCTTGGCTTCATGCATGTTAACATTAGAAGCCTCCTCCCTAAGTTTGTTTTGTTCACTGCTTTAGCACACTCTACCAACCCGGATGTTTTAGCCGTGTCTGAATCCTGGCTTAGAAAGACCACCAAAAATTCAGACATTTTTATCCCCAATTACAATATTTTCAGACAAGATAGAACGGCCAAAGGGGGCGGTGTTGCAATCTACTGCAAAGACTGCCTGCAGAGTTCTGTTATACTATCCAGGTCTGTTCCCAAACAATTTGAACTTCTACTTTTAAAAATCCACCTCTCTAAAAACAAGTCTCTCACCGTTGCCGCCTGCTATAGACCACCCTCTGCCCCCAGCTGTGCTCTGGACACTATATGTGAACTGATTGCCCCCCATCTATCTTCAGAGCTCGTGCTGCTAGGCGACCTAAATTTGAACATGCTCAACACCCCAGCCACCCTACAATCTAAGCTTGATGCCCTCAATCTCACACAAATTATCAATGAACCTACCAGGTACCACCCCAATTCCGTAAACACGGGTACCCTCATAGATATCACCCTAACAAACTTGCCCTCCAAATACACCTCTGCTGTTTTCAACCAAGATCTCAGCGATCACTGCCTCATTGCCTGCATCCGTAATGGGTCAGCGGTCAAACGACCTCCACTCATCACTGTCAAACGCTCCCTGAAACACTTCAGCGAGCAGGCCTTCCTAATCGACCTGGCCGGGGTATCCTGGAAGGATATTGATCTCATCCCGTCAGTAGAGGATGCCTGGTCATTTTTAAAAAATGCCTTCCTCACCATCTTGAATAAGCATGCCCCATTCAAGAAATTTAGAACCAGGAACAGATATAGCCCTTGGTTCTCTCCTGACCTGACTGCCCTTAACCAACAGAAAAACATCCTATGGCGTTCTGCATTAGCATCGAACAGCCCCCGTGATATGCAACTTTTCAGGGAAGCCAGAAACCAATATACACAGGCAGTTAGAACAGCCAAGGCTAGCTTTTTCAAGCAGAAATTTGCTTCCTGCAACACAAATTCAAAAAAGTTCTGGGACACCGTAAAGTCCATGGAGAATAAGAACACCTCCTCCCAGCTTCCAACCGCTCTGAAGATAGGAAACACTGTCACCACCGACAAATCCACTATAATTGAGAATTTCAATAAGCATTTTTCTACGGCTGGCCATGCTTTCCACCTGGCTACCCCTACCCCGGACAACAGCACTGCCCTCCCCTCTGCTACTCGCCCAAGCCTTCCCCATTTCTCTTTCTCCCAAATACAGTCAGCTGATGTTCTTAATGAGCTGCAAAATCTGGACCCTTACAAATCAGCCGGGCTAGATAATCTGGACCCTTTCTTTCTAAAACTATCTGCTGAAATTGTTGCCACCCCTATTACTAGCCTCTTCAACCTCTCTTTCGTGTCGTCTGAGATCCCCAAAGATTGGAAAGCAGCTGCGGTTATCCCCCTCTTCAAAGGGGGGGACACCCTTGACCCTAACTGCTACAGACCTATATCTATCCTACCCTGCCTTTCTAAGGTCTTCGAAAGCCAAGTCAACAAACAGATTACCGACCATTTCGAATCACACCACACCTTCTCCGCTATGCAATCTGGTTTCAGAGCTGGTCATGGGTGCACCTCAGCCACGCTCAAGGTCATAAACGATATCGTAACCGCCATCGATAGGAAACAATACTGTGCAGCCGTATTCATTGACCTGGCCAAGACTTTTGACTCTGTCAATCACCACATCCTCATTGGCAGACTCGACAACCTTGGTTTCTCTAATGATTGCCTCGCCTGGTTCACCAACTACTTCTCTGATAGAGTTCAGTGTGTCAAATCGGAGGGTCTGTTGTCCGGGCCTCTGGCAGTCTCTATGGGGGTGCCACAGGGTTCAATTCTTGGACCGACTCTCTTCTCTGTTTACATCAATGATGTCGCTCTTGCTGCTGGTGATTCTCTGATCCACCTCTACGCAGACGACACTATTCTGTATACTTCTGGCCCTTCTTTTGACACTGTGTTAACAACCCTCCAGGCGAGCTTCAATGCCATACAACTCTCCTTCCGTGGCCTCCAACTGCTCTTAAATACAAGTAAAACCAAATGCATGCTCTTCAACCGATCGCTGCCTGCTCCTGCCCGCCTGTCCAACATCACTACTTTTGACGGCTCTGACTTAGAATATGTGGACAACTACAAATACCTAGGTGTTTGGTTAGACTGTAAACTCTCCTTCCAGACCCACATCAAACATCTCCAATCCAAAGTCAAATCTAGAATTGGCTTCCTATTCCGCAACAAAGCATCCTTTACTCATGCTGCCAAACATACCCTTGTAAAACTGACCATCCTACCAATCCTCGACTTCGGTAATGTCATTTACAAAATAGCCTCCAAAACCCTACTCAATAAATTGGATGCAGTCTATCACAGTGCCATCCGTTTTGTCACCAAAGCCCCATATACTACCCACCACTGCGACCTGTACACTCTCGTTGGCTGGCCCTCGCTTCATACTCGTCGCCAAACCCACTGGTTCCAGGTCATCTACAAGACCCTGCTAGGTAAAGTCCCCCCTTATTTCAGCTCGCTGGTCACCATAGCAGCACCTACCTGTAGCACGCGCTCCAGCAGGTATATCTCTCTAGTCACCCCCAAAACCAATTCTTCCTTGGACGCCTCTCCTTCCAGTTCTCTGCTGCCAATGACTGGAACGAACTACAAAAATCTCTGAAACTGGAAACAACCTATCTCCCTACACTAGCTTTAAGCAACCAGCTGTCAGAGCAGCTCATAGATTACTGCACCTGTACATAACCCATCTACAATTTAGCCCAAACAACTACCTCTTTACCTACTGTATTTATTTATTTAATTTATTTTGCTCCTTTGCACCCATTATTTCTGTCTCTACTTTGCACTTTCTTCCAATTGCAAACCAACCATTCCAGTGTTTTTTTAGTTTTTATTTTACTTGCTGTGTTGTACTCACTTCGCCTCCATGGCCTTTTTATATTTTTATTTATTTATACATATATCTGTTTGCCTTCACCTCCCTTATCTCACCTCACTTGCTCACATTGTATATAGACTTATTTTTTTTCACTGTATTATTGACTATATGTTTGTTTTTACTCCATGTGTAACTATGTGTTGTTGTATGTGTCGAACTGCTTTGCTTTATCTTGGGCCAGGTCGCAATTGTAAATGAGAACGTGTTCTCAATTTGCCTACCTGGTTAAATAAAGGTTAAATAAAAAAATAAATAAAAAATACTGACTGTTACTTTTGATTTTGACCCCCCTTTGTTCAGGGACACATTCTTCAATTTCTGTTAGTCACATGTCTGGGTAACTTGTTCAGTTTATGTCTCAGTTGTTTATCTTATGTTCATACAAATATTTAAGTTTGCTGAAAATAAACGCAGTTGACAGTGTGAGGACGTTTCTTTTTTTGCTGAGTTTATGTATATTTCTTTATTTCAAAGCATCTTATAACTCTTCTGCAGTAAAACATTGTACAACCAGGTACTTCTCAGCAGCTGCCACCTACACATTAAAAACCCACTTCCCCATTCCACTACTTTGACCCCATCTGCTCCTGCACCATCCCAACGGCCTGGGAGGACGGGACATCACCCTTCAACACACCATGTAACTCTTCTGAAGTCAAATCTCATATACCCAAATAAATCTCTGCAGCTGCCACCACAGCATCTATTTTCTGTAATTTACGTTCCATTTCTGGGGTACAAGATATTACATTACAAATCTAAAAGTTATTACATTAACCGATGTTACAAGACAATATGCATAGTTCTTGCCTTGACCAATTATCCAATGTATCATTGATTAGTTTTATGAGCACACACACACACAGGTTGACTATGACATCTTCTATGATAACATTTATCCATTTAGATCCCGATGTGTAATATTATATAGACACAGGGGAGACCTGATCCTAGATCAGAGCTGCATATTATGCTCCACGGAGGTTACAATGGTGATCAGACTAAGTCAACTGTTTAACAATGGGAGATGGATATGATTAATCACTAGAAGTTTATTTAGGGATCTGGAACTGGTGCCGTATAGGAGGGAGATGAAATACGGCACGTTTTTGTTTTCTGGTGACTTTTCATTGTCCCTAACTGAGCAAAGCTCTTTCCACATAGACAGACATAAGGCTTCTCTCCAGTGTGTGTTCGCTGGTGTCTAGTCAGGGAGGAAGCTACGGCAAAGCTCTTCCCACACTGTTCACAGGTATAAGGTTTCTTTCCAGTGTGTATGCGCCGGTGGGAAGTCAGCACGGAAGCTAGAGCAAAGCTCTTTCCACACTGATCACAGCTATAAGGCCTCTCTCCAGTGTGTATCCGCTTGTGTACAGTTAGGTTTCCTGCACTAACAAAGCTTTTCCCACAACGAAGGCAGGGGTAAGGCCTCTCGCCAGTATGAATTATCAAATGCGATTTTAAGGCACTAGATACAGTAAAACCCTTCCCACACTGAGAGCAGCAGTACGGTTTCTCCCCGGTATGAACTCTCAGGTGAGATTTTAAGGCGGTAGATACAGCAAAACTCCTCCCACACTGAGAGCAGCAGTATGGTTTCTCACCTGTATGGATTCTCAGATGAGATTTTAAGGTGCCAGATAGAGCAAAACTCTTCCCACACTGTGAGCATCTGTAAGGTTTCTCTCCTGTATGGATTCTTTGGTGTTCTTTAAGACGCCCTGCAGAGATGTGCCTCTTCCCACACTGAGAGCAGAAGTACGGTCTCTCGCCGGTGTGAATCCGCTGGTGAATAATGAAGCAACTCCGGCTAGTGAAATTCTTCCCACAGTCAGAGCAGCAGTGGGGAGGTTTCTTCCCTGTACGTCTCTGCTGATGTTTCTTGAAGTGTTCTGACCTGGAGAGACACTTCTCTGCCTCGTCAGCAACATGTGGTTGAAGTTGAGCAGATAAGCCCCTCCCACCGAGACCACGTTTAGATGTGTCCCCTGTGAAACAAAGACATTGAATTACTAGGTTTATGAAATACGGGTCCATAAACAAAAATTATCATAAATAAATACAGTACACTCAGTGACCAGTATATTAGGTACACCTACAGACAGTGAGTCACGTGGCTGTGGCTTGCTACCTAAAACAGGCAGACAGGTAGAGACATTCAGTTACGGTTTGATTAAACATTAGAATAGGCAAAACGAGTGACAAACAAAAGACAATGTCAGCGGCAGTCCTGTGGGTGAAAACAGCTCGTTGATAAGAGAGGTTGAAGGAGAATGGCAAGAATCGTGCCAGCTAACAGGCGGGCCACAACAAAATAACAGCGCAGTACACCAGTGGTGTGCAGAACGGCATCACGGAACGCATAACTAGTCGATCCTCGTCACGGGTGGGCTATTACAGCAGAGAACCACACCGGGTTCCACTCCTATTAGCTGAAAACAAGAAACGTCTCCAGAGGGCACGCCATCAACACTGGACAATTGAGGATCGGAAAACATTACCTGGTCCGACAAATCCCGTTTTTCGTTGCGTCATGCTGATGGCAGTCTGGATTTGGTGTGTAAAGCATGAGCCCATGGACCCATCCAGCCTGGCGGCAGTGTACTGGTGTGGGGAATGTCTTCCTGGCACACGTTAGGTCCCTTGATACCAATTGAGCAACGATTTAACGTCACAGCCAATCTGAACATTGTTGCTGACCAAACCCAATAGAGTATCATTGGGATGAAATGGAACAGCATGAATGTGACGCCGTCCAATCTGCAGCAACTGCGTGATGCCATCGCGTCAGCATGGATCAACATCCCTCTGGAAAATTTCCGGCACCTTGTAGAATCCATATCCCGAAGAATTCAGGCTGTTCTGAAGGAAAAGGCGGCTCCGATCCGGTACAAGATGGGTGTACCTAATAAACTGGCAATGAGTGTATCTTGTTTATCGATCAATTAACAGATGTTTCAGAAGCAGATTCTAGTCTAATCCACATACAACATTGTTCTTACTTGATGAAATCAAATCTCCATCTTCCTCGTGTCCACCTCTCGAAGTTCCACTCTGCCCTGGTGTTTTCCTGCAGTCGATCAGCAACGAAGACACCCTCTTCAGACCCAGCAGTAAGGTACTACCGGGAGAGTTGCAACCCGGGGACTCTGGCAGGGTGGAGGGGAAGGTGCTAGTTCTGTCCTGTTGACCGCAGAAGTATTGTACATAGAATATCATTAGACCAAATATCTATTTATTTTTATTACCCCCCTATTTCATGATATCCAATTGGTAATTAACAGTCTTGTCCCATCGCTGCAACTCCAGTACGGCCTCGGGAGAGGCGAAGGTTGAGAGCCATGTGTCCTCCCGAAATACAACCCTGCCAAGCCGCATTGCTTCTTGACACACTGCTCGCTTCACCCGTAAGCCAGCCGCACCAGGGATTGAACCCGGTTCTGTAGTCCCCAGTGTCCCTCTCCCTCCCTCCACCTGCAGCAGACACAGCCCTGAGCATGCCTCTCTCAGGCGTGACACCTGCAGTACCACAGCATCTTATATGGAGATGATCAGCCTGGTGCGTCAGCATAGGGAGGAGATCTGGGAGCAGCAGTGTGCAATGAAAAATGTTGAGGACGACAACCAGGCTCTCAGGATGGAAGTCCGCAGACTTAGAGAGGAACTGTCCAGTACAGTCAACACTGGCCACATGCAGGACCTGTAGAAGGAGCTACATGAGCAAAGGCAGGAATTTCTCAGCCACTACCATCCACTCTTCAAAGAGTTCCACAAACACCTTGGACCAGGCCAACAGCTGAATCAGAACCTACAAACCAATCTAACCAAACAATGCACCAACCCAGCTGACCCCCTCCATCCCCATCTCATGGCTTGCAATTACTCCTATCAATCAAATGGCAAGTTTATATTAGAGCATCAACTTTTCCCAAATAAAATGATGTCAAAGTTATGGTGCCCCACAACAGACAGAGCTACTGTGGCCCAGCTTGGCTCCCCAAGCCATATCATCATTCACACTTGGACCAATGCCCTGCATGCCCAACAGGAGAGGGTGACCACATCACTAAGGGGAGTGACATAGATGGCCTCCACCATTTCCCCCCTTGCAAAGACAGTAACATCTACCCTGCTCCACTGGAGAGATTTCCACCATGCCACCATCCAGAGGGTAAATGCCAGCCTCTCTCGGGACTGTGTGCTATGGTCCAACGTGCACCTGGTCCAACGTGCACCTGGCCTACTGTCCCACCCTCAGCCTGGACTGTCTTTAGGACAATGTACGCCTGTACAGAGGCAGTCTCCACCTTCGCCAGTATGTTGCACTGGGTGGCCAGTCCACCTCACCCACAGGAGCAGCAGACCAGCCGCCAACTCCCTGAGACGAAATCAGATACTCCTTTAGACCTGCATCCTGTGGTGCCTCACAGAGACTGGAGAACAGGCGAGCAACACTGCCCCCCACACCACTTCTCTCCCAGGAACTGCATGCAGATACACAGAGCTATGCCCAAACCGTACTCAGTCACAGGCCCAGTGCAGTGTTTGGAGCATTGCAAGCCACACTTCCCTCCACACCACCCTCTTCAACAGCTCATACAACCTCCCTCCCAGGCTACCAGACCAGGCCCGCCACAGCACAGCTCTACCAGACCGTGTGCGTCGCCCCACGGACCTCCCGGTCGCGGCCGGCTGCGACAGAGCCTGGGCGCGAACCCAGAGTCTCTGGTGGCACAGCTAGCGCTGCGATGCAGTGCCCTAGACCACTGCGCCACCCGGGAGGCCCCCACAAATTCTTATTTTCAATGACGGCCTAGGAACACTGGGTTAGCTGCCTTGTTCTGGGGCAGAACAACAGATTTTTACCTTCTCAGCTCAGGGATTCGATCTTGCAACCTTTTGGTTACAAGTCCAACACTCTAACGACTAGGCTACCTGCCTAGCATCATATTAAGCTTAGGTTGATCGGACTAAATCCTTTTTTGCCAGGGGCGCATCTTTGGTTTTAGAGGTGGGTGGACATACTGATTAAACACTCCAAATAGCCTACCTGACCACTCCGACACTCGGAGGGGTCCGCGTGGTCCTAAAGCACACCCCTACCTCATGTTGTATCACATTCCAATAATAAAACTGAGGGGGACAAAAATTCAATTTCAGAATGTGGGGGGGGACATGTTCACTCCATCCCCAGTGAAAGTTTCACCCCTGGTTTTTGGTATATTTTAGTTGTCACTGTGGTAGACTAAGCATAGGTGATTAGAGGATGTTTAAATTGTAATGGTGCTTGAATAGAATGTTTCATTTTCGACTTGTGGTAACTCTAAATCAATAGTTGTTTAGTATTCAGAAATGTGAGGAACATTCACTTGCTTGACCGTTCTGAAGGTCGTGTAACTGTTTGTTACATGCTACATGTTTTGTCTACTCAACTGGACAGATGTTCCTCTCCGGTTTTATGATTGAACAAAAGGTGTAGTTGAATTTATTCTGCCACCTTCTTGTCTCGGCTGTGTCAAGGCATATGAACTAACAGGTTATAGAGCAAACAAAACAATTATCACAACACATAGGTTGTAATATGGCTATTTTTCTGCCTTGGCTTCCCGGTGACTTTACCCACGCACCCCTATTGGAAGATGTAGCTTTAGCCTCATTATTTCTCCATTACCTGCTCGTTGCGCATTGCCTTGTATCAATGTGTGTGCTTTAGGCTAGTAGGGTACTTTGCTGAAGGACAAAATATCCCAAGTGTTTATTACCACCATTGTTTATTTTGTCCAGATGTTCAAATGGAACGAATGGATATGGAAAATCAAAGATGATAACTAGACATGTTATACACCACAGTAGGCATACTGTTAATAAAAGTCAACATAACTTACCCGATCCATCCTGGAAGCTATTCTTTCAGCGTTTCTTCAAATAAAAAAACGTGACAGTTAATCTGTAGCTAGCCTACACTCCAGTTAATTTCTCAGCTAGACCAAAGCAATCAAATCAAAACTCGATTAATCTAAAGGAATCTTACTTCATATATTTTACTGGTTCTATTAGAGTCAAAAAAACGTTCAACACCCTATCCACCAAGAATCCTGTTGTCTGTTATCGTCTACCTCTACCCGAGGGTCTGTTGGAACGACGTCCTCGAGATTCCAGATCGTTTTAATTGTCTTGAGGCCCAGTAAGGGAAGCCTATAAAATACCAGACTAATTACTGCAGCGCTATACGTTCAGGGAACCAGTAAAACCTGATGTATGTTTAATCCGACGTCTGCAGTGGCCATGAAGAATTTATAGCAATGCAACCTCCATAATCAGTGGATGTATACTTATTCCGCTTCACCGAGCAGAGCTGTGAAGGAAGTGGTCTTCTTCTTCTTCAGAGTTATGGCAGTCCGCAAACAATGACTATTGGTGCATGCTGCCACCTAGTGAATTGGCTGTGTATCAGCCTACTATTCTGTAGAAAGAATTCTTTACACTTTGTTAAAAACAAACTAACCCTATGTAACGGATGTGAAATGGCTAGCTAGTTAGCGGGTACGCGCTAGTAGCATTTCAACCAGTTACGTCACTTGCTCTGAGACTTAAGTAGGGTTGCCCCTTGCTCTGCAAGGGCCGTGGCTTTTGTGGAGCGATGGGTAACGACGCTTCGTGGGTGTCAGTTGCTGATGTGTGCAGAAGGTCCCTGGTTCGCGCCCGGGTCGGGGCGAGGGGACAACAGAAAGTTATACTGTTACACCCATTAAAACATCATTATTCCACTACTTTGGCCATCTGATTCTACACCAGGCCAGCAGACTGGGAGGACAGGATATTATCGTTCAAAGACCTTGTAATTCTGCAGTAAAATATTGTACACCCAAGTACTTCTCTGCAGCTGCCACCACATCTATCCACTGTGATTTACATTCTATTCTTGTGGTACAGTTGACAACCATGGCCATGAAAACAAAACAAAAAAAACTTTCTGTAGCATGTTATTCCTATCAATCTCTATTGACCTCAGCCTAATCACAGGTATCCTCTCAGGATCCCTCACCCTGGACCCATCTTCTACACATTTCTTTCTTTCATGTCCTCCTGCCCACATACAGGAAGTACCTCCCCAACGTAAACAAATCATGTCAATGTCGAGCTAAATGAGCTCTTCAGCTTGTAGTCTTAACTCGGAAATGAGTTACCTTTGGCTCGTTCAGTTATCCCAATGGGAAAAAAATTGAAGTTTTGGAATAAACACTGAAAATAAGGTCAGCACAGGCTGAGGAGATCTTATACGCTTTGTTCTATGAGATAATAACATTCAGTTAATATGACCTTTATGAATAATGTAGCGTTTGTGATTTATATGCTTCTTTAGTTAAATAAATTCACAAGTGACGTTAGCTGATAACGATTCTGGAACAAAACTAATAAGATCTCCTAAACGTGTGTTTACAACGGTCCTTATTTTCGTCATTTATCCAAACACCATACAAAAACACCGTTACATTTTCCCCGTAGGCTTTGTCCAACGAACCATGGCAAAATTAGTGCCTATAAAAAGATGCCATTACCAGAACTCGCTTTATTGCCCCACAGTGGACGAGTCATAATCCCATAAAACCTAGTGGCCAAACAGGGAAATGGTTCCAATTGTTTTCCACCATTCATTTTTCCCTATAGGGGATTACCCATAGGTTTACCCTGACGAGGCATTTTGATTACCGTGAAAATCTTTCTCGGAGAAGGTGACTTTTATCAATATAGTCGGCTCGATTTACTCTCAAATGTCACTAATGCTAATTTGCATTAAAGTAGACATCTTGCAAGACTACAAACCCTTAAAAGCTCCTGCACATAATCTCCCGCTGACACCTTTGCTAACAGGTATTGTGTCAATTTAAAACTTGCCCATGACAGGTCACAGAATTGTCAATTTAAAGAAATGCAGCAAGTTTATTCATTACTACATTTAGTTAACATTAGATAGTTAATCCAGAGATTATTACCTTCAATGCTAGGTCATTGATTGCAAGATATTAGCTCTTGTCTTTTAGTCGTTTAATAAATGCATAACGGTAAACTTAGACACTTGCATCGTATAGTATTCTGAGTGGTGACGCAAGGCTCGCTACCTTGGCTAGATTCATTGATACAATTATGGGCCTTTAGCATTCACATAAGATTGGAGTCAGTCAAAATATTCTTTACTCTTCACCTCTCCATGCAACGGTCCATACTTGATCCGTTACTCTTTGTCATTCGCTTCAATGATCTTAACCTTTTCCTAATGTGTATTTTGGTCCTGTTTCCTCCAACTGACAACACATTACATTATCAAAGTATGTTTGTCTATTTTATGTTTCTATCTGTAAATATTTTTCACTCTTACCGTCTTCTGACTTTGACATCAGACTCCTCTGAGGCTTGTAGTGACCTCTCTGAGGAGTGGTGGTCGGGGTGGTGGTGGGGGTCCGGTCAAGGGTTCTCCCCGCCCGGATCCTGGACACTTTTGAAAGGTAATTTTATGACGTTTCAGAACCACTTGTCAAACCAAGTTAAAATGTATAATTTTCTTTTTAAAGCAATGACCGGTAAAACTGATATGCATCCTAGATTTCAAAGATCACATTTCTGTCGATCTGAACATTCTGAAGATGTGTCTGATGGATAGCTATGAATCTAATATTTCCAATGATATATGATTAAAGGGTAAACATGAGTAATAACCTGATGTAGTATATGCTGACATTGTCATAGGGTAAAACCTCTATGGGAAAACTAAATGGGATGGAGGGATGAATAGAAATATTGATAACACACAGAAAGCTACCATTGCTGCAATGATAGAACACATTTTCCAACAAACTTTTAAAATACATTTTCACCCCACGTGAGCCCCCTGGCTCATTGACTATAAGACCTACAGATTCATTCAGTAATTTTTTAAATAAATCTGTATGTATGTGTATGATTGTGCAGGTGTGTACATTTCAAGAATTCCATTCTTTTACATGTGTGTAAAGTGACCAGTGTTCCATGTCTATGTACATAGGGCAGCAGCCTCTAAGGTGCATGGTAGCGCAGCTGGGTGGTGGTCAGCTAGTGACAGTGACTAAGTTTAAGGCAGGGTACTTGGTGGACACCGGCTAGTGATGGCTATTTAAAAGTCTGATGGCCTTTAGATAGAAGCTGTTTTTCAGTCTCTCGGTCCCAGCTTTGATGTACCTGTACTGACCTCGCCTTCTGGATAATAATGGCTTGAACAGGCCGTGGCTCGGGTGGTTGATGACCTGATGATCTTTTTGGCCTTCCTGTGACATTGGGTGGTGTAGGTGTCCTGGAGGGCATGTAGTTTGCCCCCGGTGATGCGTTGGGCAGACCGCACCACCCTCTGGAGAGCCCCGAAGTTGCTAAAGGTGCAGTTACCGTACCAGGCGGTGATACAGCCCGACAGGATGCTCTCAATGGTGCGTCTGTAAAAATCTGTGAGCTCCACAAGGACCAAAACATATTTCTTCAGCCTGAGGTTGAAGATACGCTGTTGAGCCTAATTCACCACACTATCTGTATGGGTGGACTATTTCAGATTGTCAGTGATGTGTACACAAAGGAACTTGACCGGCCACGTTGATATGGATGGGCAGAGCGGAGCAGATTTGAGTCGTGATCCTATTTGCCGGAGGGAGGTCAGAGGAGGGAAAATACACATGTAAACAGCACGTTGTCCACTGCAGAGTACAAATGCCTTCAAATCAAAGTTTGTCACGTGCGCCGAATACAACAAGCTTACTTACAGGCCCTAACAAACAGTGCAATTTAAAGTGAAAAATAGGTATTAGGTGAACAATAGATAAGTAAAGAAATGAAAAACAACATAGTGAATAATAACAGTAGAGATATACAGTATCGAGGCTTTATACAAGGACCGGTTAGTCGGGCTGATTGAGGTAGTATGTACATGTAGGTATGGTTAAAGTGACTATGCATATATGATGAACAGAGTAGCAGCAGCGTAAAAGAAGGGTTGGCGGGTAGTGGGTGGCGGGACACAATGCAGATAGTCTGGGTAGCCAATGTGCAGGGGCACAGGTCAGTCGGGCTAATTGAGGTAGTTTGTACATGAATGTATAGTTAAAGTGACTATGCATATATGATAAACAGAGAGTAGCAGCAGCGTAAGAGAGGAGTGGGGGGGGGGGGGGGGCACAATGCAAATAGTCCGGGTAACCATTTGATTACCTGTTCAGGAGTCTTATGGTTTAGAGGTAGAAGCTGTTGAGAAGCCTTTTGGTCCTAGACTTGGCGCTCCGGTAACACTTGCCGTGCAGTAGCAGAGAGAACAGTATCTGACTGGGGTAGCTGGGGTCTTTAACCATTTTTAGTGCCTTCCTCTGACACTGCCTGGTGTAGAGGTCCTGGATTGCAGGCAGCTTAGCCCCAGTGATGTACTGGGCCGTTCGCACTACCCTCTGTAGTGCCTTGAGGTCGGAGGCCGAGCAGTTGCCATACCAGGCAGTGATGCAACCAGTTAGGATGCTCTCGATGTTGCAGCTGTAGAACCTTTTAACGATCTGATATTTTTAGTTTCCTCAGGGGGAATAGGCTTTGTCGTGCCCTCTTCACGACTGTCTTGGTGTGTTTTGGACCATTCTAGTTTGTTGGTGATGTGGACATTAAGGAACTTGAAGCTCTCAACCTGCTCCACTACAGCCCTGTCGATGAGAATGGGGGCGTGCTCGGTCCTCCTTTTCCTGTAGTCCACAATCATCTCCTTAGTCTTGGTTACGTTGAGGGATAGGTTGTTATTCTGGCACCACCCAGCCAGGTCTCTGACCTCATCCCTATTGGCTGTCTCGTCGTTGTCGGTGATCAGGTCTACCACGGTTGTGTCATCAGCAAACTTAATGGTGTTGGATTCATGCCTGGCCACGCAGTTGTGGGTGAACAGGGAGTACAGGAGGGGACTGAGCACGCACCCCTGAGGGGCTCCAGTGTTGAGGATCAGCGTGGCAAATGTGTTGCTACCTACTGTCACCACCTGGGGGCGGCCCATCAGGAAGTCCAGGATCCAGCTGCAGAGGGAGGTGTTTAGTCCCAGGATCCTTAGCTTAGTGTTGAGCTTTGAGGGTACTATGGTGTTGAATGCTGAGCTGTAGTCAATGAATAGCATTCTCACATAGGTGTTCCTTTTGTCCAGGTGGGAAAGGGCAGTGTGGAGTGCAATAGAGATTACATCATCTGTGGATCTGTTTGGGAGGTATGCAAATTGGTGTGGGTCCAGGGTTTCTGGGATAATGGTGTTGATGTGAGCCATTACCAGCCTTTCAAAGCACTTCATGGCTACGGACGTGAGTGCTACGTGTCTGTAAACATTTAGGCAGGTTGCCTTAGTGGTCTTGGGCACAGGACCTATGGTGGTCTGCTTGAAACATGTTGGTATTACCGATTCAAATCAGGGACATGTTGAAAATGTCAGTGAAGACACCTGCCAGTTGGTCAGCAGATGCCCGGAGCATGCGTGCTAGTAATCCGTCTGGCTCCGCAGCCTTGTGAATGTTGACCTGTTTTAAAGGTCTTAGTCACGTCGGCTACGGAGAGCGTCTGTAACAGCTGATGCTCTCATGCATGCTTCACTGTTGCTTGCCTCGAAGCGAGTGTAGAAGCGATTTATCTCATCTGGTAGGCTCGTGTCACTGGGTAGCTCGCGGCTCTGGTTCCCTTTGTAGTCTAATAGTTTGCAAGCCTTGCCCCATAAGACGAGCGTCAGAGCCGGTGTAGTACAATTCAATCTTAGCCCTGTATTGGCACTTTGCCTGTTTGATGGTTCGTCGGAGGGCATAGCAGGATTTCTTATAAGCTTCCGGGTTAGAGTCCCGCACCTTGAAAGTGGCGGCTCTACCATTTAGCTCAATGCGAATGCTGCCTGTAATACATGGCTTCTGGTTGGGGTATGTACATACAGTCACTGTGGGGACGACATCCTCGATGCACTTATTGATGAAGCCAGTGACTGTTATCGTGTACTCCTCAATTCAATCGGAATAATCCCGGAACATGTTCCAGTCTGTGATAGCAAAACAGTCCTGCTTGCAAGCATCAGAAAAACTCACCAGTTTGGAACATCCAGAATAGATTCTAGTATGCTCCTTCTCCTGTCTTGACATTTTTATCAATATGTGTTGATCAACAGTGCCAATCTAACAACTCTGCCATTAGACAGGCTTGATTGTATTTACAGCTCTGATCTGGATGGTGGACTAGCCCATGTGTTGGATATTTGTCAACGTTCATTCCAGTGGTGTGGTGCTTGGGTGGGGAGGGGGCTAATGCCCCCCAAACCCTGATATTATAAATGTATAGGATGCACAACTCTGCAATGCTTTAGGCTAGAAACAGGCTGTAAAATGCACCAGAAAGACGTGGCTCTATTGTACATGGGCATAACTGTATAAATTGACATATTTCATTTAGGTAAAACCAAATAATTGATGGATTTGGCTCTAAATACTACATCATAATGAGCAGCAGTAGTTCAGGTGTTTAGGTTTTTCCTCTCTGGTTATTATGACAAATCACGTTTTCGCAGGTGTTGGTGTCCTCTGAATTTTGGAAAGGGGGGGGGGGGGGGGACATTTGGCCCGTATCTTGAGAGGGTGGAGCTCCTCGTTCCAGCATCTCTGAAGCTCTCCTAACACGCATGAACCCAGATCTAAATAGAGCGGCTGAACAATTACGTGAGACATTAGTTCTGGGTTAACCAAGATTAACTCAGGGGTGAAAGATGTGTTCAACTCCAATGACTGCTTAAAAGTTCTGAACATAAGACAAGGGGCATTTAGAATTGTTATACGTTTTTACATCTGTAAAAAATATACCACTTCTATTTAAAACATTTGCCAGTGATTGAAAAAAAACTAGACATTTGTGGAAAGTAGTCAACAATTACACACTTCAGGTATTAAGGATGCAGCAATCAAGCAGAGATTTAGACAAATGTAATCAAATGTTTGGTCTCATGATATTCTATGTACAATACTTCTGTGGTCACCAGGACAGAGCTAGCCCGTCCCCCTCCACCCTGCCGGAGTCCCCTGGTCACAACTCTCCTGGTAGCACCTTACTGCTGGGTCTGAAGAGGGTGTCTGTGCGGCTGGTAGACTGCAGGAAAACACCAGGGCAGAGTGGAACTGTGAGAGAAGGACACGAGGGAGATTTGATTTCATCAAGTAAGAACAATGGGTTGTGTGGATGAGACTACAATCTGCTTCTGTTAATTGATTTGTAAACAGTAAAACACTGAGTGGCCAGTTAATTATCTATCCAGTTTCGTTAAGCGGTGTGTATCTAATAAACTGATGAAAAGGGCAGCAGGTAGCCTAGTGGTTAAGAGTATTGGGCCACTCATTGAAAGGTTGCTGGTTCTCTGAGCAGACTAGGTGAAAAAATCTGTCTGTGCCTTTTGAGCAAGGTACTTAACCCAAATTGTAAATATACCCATATTTCCAAAACCTAGTTAATCAATGTCTTTGTTTCACAGGGGACACTCCTAACCGTCGCTCTCTCAGTGGGAGGGACTTTTCTGGGGATCCTCAACCACATCATGTTGCCGACGAGACAAAGAAGAATCTCTCCAGATCAGAACATCTCAAGAAACACCAGCAGAGACATATAGGGAAGAAACATGACCACTGCTGCTCTGACTGTGGGAAGAATTTCAGTAGACAGAGTGGCTTCATTATTCACCAGCGGATTCACACGGGAGAGAAACCTTAGATGTTCACAGTGTGGGAAGAGTTTCTCAGCTTCTAACACCTTCAAATCTCATCTGAGAATTCATACAGGGGAGAAGCCTTACCCCTGCCTTGATTGTGGGGAAAGCTTTGTTAGTGCAGGAGCCCTAACCATACCCAAGCTAACACACACAGGAGTGAAGCCTTATAACTGTGATCAGTGTGGGAAGAGGTTCACTGTTGCTTACACCCTGAATAGACAAAAGATAACACACGCTGGAGAGAAAGAAGCCTTATAGCTGTGATCAGTGTGGAAAGAGCTTCAGTCAATCAGGGAGCCTGAATTCACACCAGCGAACAAACCCGAGGTCTGTCTATGAACAGTCATATCAATCTCCCATTATTAAACAGTTTCCTTAGTCTGATCACCATGGTAACCTCTGTGGAGCATAATATGCAGCTCTGATCTAGGATCAGGTTTCCCCTGTGTCTATGTAATATCACACATTGATCTAAATGGATAAATGTTATCATAGGAAATGTTATAGGGAACCTGTGTGTGTGTGTGGGAGGGATGTTGATAATTGTATCTTCTTTCATATACTCATGATACTATTATAATAAAATGTCATTATGTAGAATAATGTTTCAACAATGTGTATATTAATGTATCCAATTGAATATGAATTCAATCCATTATCTTATAAATAGGAAGTTATTATAAAAATATACAATTAAAGTGATATATAGTGGATTAAAATGATACTAAAACTAATCCATAATACATTGAATAATAATATTCATGAGTTCAAGGAAAGAACTATGTATGCTGTCTTGTAACAACGTTAATGTAATAACTTTTAGATTTATAATGTAATAAAACCGGTAAATGTAATATCTTATTGGTTAATATGATAAAATGTTGAATTATTATAGTAATAACTTTTCCATTTCATGTAATTAGTTACTTTATCAGTTGAGTAACAACTGTTTTAATGAGTAATGTAATAACTTCAACCGATCATGTAGTAACACCTAAACCAATGTTTAATGTGTTACTTCACTAATGTTGTTCTGAATCGTAATAAAAATGACCTTTACAAAGTGGCCAGGCCTCGGGTGGGGAGAACCCCCGACCGGACCCCTACCCCATAATGGGCTACCAGAAGACGGTAAGACAAACATATTTTAAGATAGAGACATAAAATAGACAAACATACTTTGATAACGTAATGTATTGTTGGACGAAACAGGACCAAAATACACATTTGGAAAAGGTGAAGATTATCAACGTAAATTATTAAGAGTAAGTGTCACGTTCCTGACCTATTTCTGTTAGTTTATGTGTGTTAGTTGGTCAGGACGTGAGGTTGGGTGGGCATTCTATGTTTTCTGTTTCTGTGTTGGTTTTTGGGTTGCCTGGTATGGCTCTTAATTAGAGGCAGGTGTTTGGCGTTCCTCTAATTAAGAGTCATATTTAGGTAGGCGTTGTCACAGTGTTCGTGGTGGGTGATTGTCTTCCGTGTCTGTGTTTGTACACCACGCGGGACTGTTTACGGTTTGTTCGGTTTGTGTAGCCTATGTTCCTATTCGTGCGTTTTTTCTTGTTTTATGTAAGTACGTCGTCTAGGTCTGTCTACACTGTTTGTTGTTTTTGTTAGTTTAATCAAGTTTCGTGTTTCGTTAATAAAATATGTCTGTTCTCTACGCTGCGCCTTGGTTCCCTCAATACTCCTCCTCTTCCGAAGATGAAGAGGAGGAGGAATGCCGTTACAGAATCACCCACCAAGAATCCAGAACCAAGCAGCGTAATTTGGAGCAACGGGGAAGTATACAGGACTTGTGGAGTTGGGAGCAAATATTTAACGGAGAAGGACCATGGGCTAAAGTGAATCACCATCCATGGGAACAGCTGGAGGCAGCTCGGAGTGGAGGAAAAGAGAGAGAGGAACCGGAGTTATGAGGGAACGTGTCTTGCACGGAAGCCCAAAAAGCCCGTGAGTAACACCCAAAAATTTCTTGGGGGGGGGGGGGGGATAAGAGGTAGTGGGCCAAGGGCAGGTAGGAGACCTGCGCCCACTTCCCAGGCTTACCGTGGAGAGCGGGAGTACGGGCAGGCGCCGTGTTACGCAGTAGAGCGCACGGTGTCTCCTGTACGAGTGCATAGCCCAGTGCGGGTTATTCCACCTCCCCGCACTGGTAGGGCTAGATTGGGTATTGAGCCAGGTGTCATGAGGCCGGCTCAACGCGTCTGGTCTCCAGTGCGTCTCCTCGGGCCGGCATACAAGGCACCTGCCTTACACATGGTTTCCCCGGTTCGCCTACATAGGCCAGTGCGGGTTATTCCACCTCCCCGCACTGGCCTATGTCCGGGAGCATTCAACCAGGTAAGGTTGGGCAGGCTCAATGCTCAAGAGTGCCAGTACGCCTCCACGGTCCGGTATTTCCAGCGCCACCTCCCCGCCCCAGCCTAGTACCTACAGTGCCTACACTACGCACTAGGCTACCAGTGCGTCTCCTGAGCCCTGTTCCTCCTCCACGCACTCTCCCTGTAGTGCATGTATCCAGTTCGGTGCCTCCAGTTCCGGCACCACGCACTAAGCCTCCTGTGCGTCTCCAGAGCCCTGTACACACTGTTTCTTCTCCCCCTACTAATCCTGATGTGCTTGTCCTCAGCCCGGTGTCACCAGTGCCGGTACCACGCACCAGGTATAGAGTGGGCTTTGAGAGTACAGTGTGCCCTGTCCCTGCTCCCCGCACTAGTATGAAGGTGCGTGTCCTTAGCCCGGTGCCTCCAGTTCCGGCACCACGCACCAGGTCTACAGTGCGCCTTATCCGGCCAGAGCCATCCGTCTCCCCAGCGCCATCTGAGCCATCCGTCTCCCCAGCGCCGTCTGAGCCATCCGTCTCCCCAGCGCCGTCTGAGCCATCCGTCTCCCCAGCGCCGTCTGAGCCATCCGTCTCCCCAGCGCCGTCTGAGCCATCCGTCTCCCCAGCGCCGTCTGAGCCATCCGTCTGCAATGAGCCTGCAAAGCCGCCCGTCTGCCATGAGCCTGCAAAGCCGCCCGTCTGCCATGAGCCTACAGAGCCGCCCGCCAGACAGGAGCCGCCAGAGCCGCCCGCCAGACAGGAGCCGCCAGAGCCGCCCGCCAGACAGGATCCGCCAGAGCCGCCCGCCAGACAGGATCCGCCAGAGCCGCCCGCCAGACAGGATCCGCCAGAGCCGCCCGCCAGACAGGATCCGCCAGAGCCGCCCGCCAGACAGGATCCGCCAGAGCCGCCCGCCAGACAGGATCCGCCAGAGCCGCCCGCCAGACAGGATCCGCCAGAGCCGCCAGCCAGACAGGATCCGCCAGAGCCGCCAGCGAGCCATGAGCGTCGAGAGCCGTCAGCCAGCCATGAGCGTCGAGAGCCGTCAGCCAGCCATGAGCGTCGAGAGCCGTCAGCCAGCCATGAGCGTCGAGAGCCGTCAGCCAGCCATGAGCGTCGAGAGCCGTCAGCCAGCCATGAGCGTCGAGAGCCGTCAGCCAGCCATGAGCGTCGAGAGCCGTCAGCCAGCCATGAGCGTCGAGAGCCGTCAGCCAGCCATGAGCGTCGAGAGCCGTCAGCCAGCCATGAGCGTCGAGAGCCGTCAGCCAGCCATGAGCGTCGAGAGCCGTCAGCCAGCCATGAGCGTCGAGAGCCGTCAGCCAGCCATGAGCGTCGAGAGCCGTCAGCCAGCCATGAGCGTCGAGAGCCGTCAGCCAGCCATGAGCGTCGAGAGCCGTCAGCCAGCCATGAGCGTCGAGAGCCGTCAGCCAGCCATGAGCGTCGAGAGCCGTCAGCCAGCCATGAGCGTCGAGAGCCGTCAGCCTGCCATGAGCGTCGAGAGCCGTCAGCCTGCCATGAGCGTCGAGAGCCGTCAGCCTGCCATGAGCGTCGAGAGCCGTCAGCCTGCCATGAGCGTCCAGATTCGTCAGTCAGCCAGGAGCTGCCCTTCAGCCAGAAACGGCTATATACCCAGAACTGCCCCTCAGTCCAGAGCTGTCTCTCTGTCCGGAGCTGCCCCTCTATCTTGATCTCCCTCTCTATCTTGATCTACCTCTTTATTCTGATCTATCCCTCTGTCTTGTGCTATCCCTCTGTCTTGATTTATCCCTCTGTCCCGGTGCTGTCCCTTTCATGGATGTTACTATGAGGATTTTGTTGGGGTAAGATATGGGTGGACATTTTTAGGGGTAGATGGAGGCGAGGATTGATTATGGTGGGGTGGGGACCTCGCCCGGAGCCTGAGCCACCACCGTGGTCAGATGCCCACCCAGACCCTCCCCTAGACTTTGTGCTGGTGCGCCCGGTGTTCGCACCTTATGGGGGGGGTTATGTCACGTTCCTGACCTATTTCTGTTAGTTTATGTGTGTTAGTTGGTCAGGACGTGAGGTTGGGTGGGCATTCTATGTTTTCTGTTTGTGTTGGTTTTTGGGTTGCCTGGTATGGCTCTTAATTAGAGGCAGGTGTTTGGCGTTCCTCTAATTAAGAGTCATTTAGGTAGGCGTTGTCACAGTGTTCGTGGTGGGTGATTGTCTTCCGTGTCTGTGTTTGTACACCACGCGGGACTGTTTACGGTTTGTTCGGTTTGTGTAGCCTATGTTCCTATTCGTGCGTTTTTTCTTGTTTTATGTAAGTACGTCGTCTAGGTCTGTCTACACTGTTTGTTGTTTTTGTTAGTTTAATCAAGTTTCGTGTTTCGTTAATAAAATATGTCTGTTCTCTACGCTGCGCCTTGGTTCCCTCAATACTCCTCCTCTTCCGAAGATGAAGAGGAGGAGGAATGCCGTTACAGTAAGGGACCAGGTATGGACCGTTGCCAGAAGAAGGTGAAGAGTAAAGGATATTTTCACTGACTCCCAATATTATGTGAATGCTATAGGCCCATAATTGTATCAATGAATCTAGCCTCTACAGGATCGGCATGAGGTTGTAAGTAACAAGAATATTCTCCTAAATTAATTTCACATTTCCACAAACTTCAAAGTATTTCCTTTCAAATGGTATCAAAAATACATATCCTTGCTTCAGGTCCTGAGCTACAGGAAGTTAGATTTGGATATGTCATTTTAGGCGAAAATAGGGAAAAATAGGGTCCGATCCTTGAGAGGCTAGCCAAGTTAGCGAGCCTTGAGTCACCATTCGGAATACTATGAGATGCAAGTGTCTAGGTTTACTGTTAATTAAGCATTTATTAAAATACTAACGGACAAGAGCTAATATCTTGCAATCAATGATCTAGCATTAAACATAAGCATGTTGGGATTAATTATCTAATGTTAACTAAATGTAGTAATGAATCAATTTGCTGCATTTCTTTAAAAATTGACACAATACCTGTTAGCAAAGGTGTCAGCTGGAGATTATGTGCAGGAGCTTTCATGGATTTGTAGCGTTACATGATGTCTACTTTAATGCTAATTAGCATTAGTGACATTTGAGAGTAAATCGAGCCGACTATATTGATAAAAGTCACCTTGTCCGAGAGAGTTACACGGTAAACAAAATGTCTCGCCAGGGTAAGCCTATGGGAAATCCCCTATGGGAAAAATGAATGGTGGAAAACAATTGGAACCATTTCCCTGTTTGACCACTAGGTTTTATGGGTATTATGACTCGTCCACTGTGGGGCTCTAAAGAGAGAAATAGTAATGCCATCTTTTTATAGGCACTAATTTTGCCATGGTTCGTTGGACAAAGCCTATGGGGAAATTAATGGTGTTTGGATAAAAGCAGAAAATAAGGTCCTTTGGAAACACACGTTTAGATGCTATACAATCTATCAGCCAACGTCACTTCGTGAATTTTGAAGTATTTATGTAATTTAAAAAAAGCACATCACAAAGGCTTCATAATTCATAAAGGTCATACTCACTGACTGCTATTATCTCATAGAACAAAAACGTATAAGATCTCCTTAGCCTGTGCTGACCTTATTTTCGGCGTTTATTCACAAACCCACATTTTTCCCCATTCATTTTCCCCATTGGGATGGCTGAACGAGCCAAAGGTAACTCATTTCCGAGTTAAGACTACAAGCTGAATAGCTCATATAGCTCGACATTGACATGATTGGTTTACGGTAAGGGAGGCGGTACTTCCTGTATAAACACAAACTCCTTTCCTTGAAAACTTCCTTCCAGCAGTGTGTAGCAGGGAGATTCCTAGATGTGAGAAGTGACAGGGGAACCTGAGAGAAAGGAATGTGTAGTATTGATGGAAAAAGTGTAAACTAAAAACTATAGGGGTACACATGGTGCTGGAGATCAGACATGTCCGGTGAGATAAAGACAGGTGGAGGTTACCAGGATCAGAGTAGTGCAGAAGGTGTTGTATGCTGAGGCAGTGAAGAGAGTAGTAGAGTGAGATGGGTCCAGGGTGAAGCATCCTGAGAGGATACCTGTGATTAGGCTGAGGTCAATAGAGAGTGATAGGAATAACATGCTTCAGGAAAGTTTTTATTTTTGCGTTCATAGCCATGGTTGTCAACTGTACCACAGGAATAGAATGTAAATCACAGTGGATAGATGTTGTGGCGGCAGCTGTTGAAGTACTTGGGTGTACAATATTTTACTGCAGAGTTACAAGGTGTTTTGAAGATAATATCCCGTCCTCCCAGTCTGCTGGCCTAGTGTAGGATCAGAGGGCCAAAGAAGTGGAATAATGAGGTTTTAATGGGTGTAGGTGTAACAGTATAACTTTCCGTCGTCCCCTCGCCCCGACCCGGGCGCGAACCAGGGACCTTCTGCACACATCAGCAACTGACACCCACGAAGCGTCGTTACTCATCGCTCCACAAAAGCCGCGGCCCTTGCAGAGCAAGGGGCAACACTACTTAAGTCTCAGAGCAAGTGACGTAACTGATTGAAATGCTACTAGCGCGTACCCGCTAACTAGCTAGCCATTTCACATCCGTTACACTCACCACCCTTTTAACCTCATCCTTTTCCGCAGCAACCAGTGATCCGGGTCAACAGCATCAATGTAACAGTATAACTTTACGTCGTCCCCTCGCCCCGACACGGGCGCGAACCAGGGAACCTCTGCACACATCAACAACGGTTGCCCACGAAGCATCGTTACCCATCGCTCCACAAAGGCCGCGGCCCTTGCAGAGCAAGGGGCAACACTACTTAAGTCTCAGAGCAAGTGATGTAACTGATTGAAATGCTACTAGCGCGTACCCGCTAACTAGCTAGCCATTTCACATCCGTTACATAGGGTTAGTTGTTTGGGCATTTTTTTCCACGTGTAATGAATTCATTCTACAGAACTACAAAATAGTAAGCTGATAAATAGACAAATCAGTAGGTGGCGGCATGCACTTATAACAGTTGTATGCGAACCGCCATAATACCAAAGAAGAAAACCGTTTACTTCCTTTTTCAACAGCTCTGCTCTTTGAATCGCAGGAAGTCTTAACTTCTACCAAGGTTGCATTGCTGTAAATGGCCACTGCAGATGTCGCATTGAACATACATCGGGTTTTACTGGTTTGCACGGATAGCGCTGCTGTAATCAGTCTGGTATTTTATAGGCTTCCTTTACTGGGCTTTAGAGAATTACAACTATCTGGACTCTCGAAGAGGACGTTGTTCCAACAGACTCTCGGGTTGAGTTAGACGATAACAGACATCAGGATTCTTGGTGAATAGGGCTTTGAACGTTTACTTTAATAGATCAGGTAAAATCTAGGTGAGATTAGCCTAAATCAGACATGTATTTGTCACCACTAAAGTGTTGATATTGAAAAGGACGTGTGATTGCTCTGGTCTAGCGGTGCTTTATCTGAATGCTGCAACAAAGAAAGTAACTGTAGTGTAGGCTAGCTACAGATTTACTGTCACTTTTTTTTATTTGAAGAAACGCTGAAGGAAGAATAGCTTCAATAATGGATCAGGTAAGTTTGGCTTACTTTTATTAACAATATGCTTACTGTGGCGTATAACACGTCTAGGCCTAGTTATCACCAACTTTGATCTTCCATATCATTCGTTTCATTTGAACAACTGGACAAAATAAACAATGGTGGTAATAAACACTTGGGATATTTTGTCCTTCAGCAAAGTAGCCTACTAGCCTAAAGCACACACATTGATACAAGGCAATGCGCAACGAGCATGTTAAGTCAAAACCATGGAGAGGCCAAAGCTACACCTTGCAGTAGCGGTAAAATCACCGGGAAGCCAAGGCAGAAAAAATAGCCATATTACAACCTGTGTGTTGTGACAATTGCGTTGTTTTCTCTATAACCTGTTAGTTCATATGCATTGACAAGAAGACAGTGGCAGAATAAAGTCAACCACACCTTTTGTTCAGTCATACGTTTTGCATGTAACAAAGTTAATTGACCTACAGCATGGTCAACCCAGTTAATGTTTCCGACATTTTAGAACTACTAAATAACTGTTGATTTAGTTACCGCAAGTCGCAAAGAAAACAGGGGCTGCCTCCACTATTCCAGCACTACCTCAGGTGCACATTTCCGTCCATCAAGAACCAATGATGTGCTACCTTTTTGTAGCATTTCTGCTATTACTAATTTATTTTCAGCGTCATCAAGAGTTCTTTCTAACCTGGTCAGCAACGCGGTTGCTTGGCAACAATACAGCTGCTATTAGCTAACGTTAGCATGCTTGTCCAAAGTACAGCAGCTAACCTCTGTAGGTAGCTAACGAACAAGCAAAGAAAGGTGTAATTGTTTATGGAAGGTTTGTTAAAAAAGTTACTAAAGTTACCTAACAGACAAGAACAGATGACAATAGCTAGTTCATGTCCAAACGGCAGTCCTACATTTTTCCACAAAACATGGTTAGCTAGCTACATCAGTTAAAAACAACATGGTCACGCTGCTACCTTACAATGTGTAACCGATGTGAAATGGCTAGCTAGTTAGCGGTGGTGCGATGGGTAACGATGCTTCGTGGGTGACTGTTGTTGATGTGTGCAGAGGGTCCCTGGTTCGCACCCGGGTCTGGGCGAGGGCACGGTTTAAAGTTATACTGTTACAAATGATTGGAGGTTGAGTTTGCCTGGCCCTGGCAGACAGACCAGCATTTCACACAGACACTAATCATGCAGTAGAATGTAGTCTTTAGGTCTTATCACCAAGGCATTGTAAATAAACTGCCAGCATTAAGCACCAGAGGCTCCTCTCAGGCCAACAGACAGTGTGAAAGTACTAATTGAAGAATATTCTAATATAAAAAGGTAATTTGAATAACAATGTTGTAATTTCTACCACAAACACTAGCTAGCTATGACATCGCCGAAGTCGAGTACCGGTAGGATAGTCAGTTTTACGAGGGTATGTTTGGCGGCGTGAGTGAAGGAGGCTTTGTTGCAAAATAGGAAGCCGATTCTAGATTTAATTTTGGATTGGAGATGTTTAATATGAGTCTGAAAGGGAAGTTTACATTCTAGCCAGACACCTAGGTATTTGTAGTTGTCCACATATTCTAAGTCAGAACCGTCCAGAGTAGTGATGCTTGTCGGGCGAGCGGGTGAGGGCAGCGAACAGTTGAGCATGCATTTAGTTTTACTAGCGTTTAAAAGCAGTTGGAGGCCACGGAAGGAGTGTTGTATGGCATTGAAGCTCGTTTGGAGGTTTGTTAACAGTTAACAGTCAGTTCTTAAAAAGATGTATGTGGAAAACAACGGCATAAGATGGCAGCTTCAGCAAGTCCCATTACTTTGTTTGTACAGATCCTCATGTTGAGAGCATAGAAGGAGGTATACACAGTCTTGTGGCCTTAGAGCGTGCTTGTGTTATTTGTTTAGAAGGGTCAAATGTATACAGAATGTTGTCGTCTGCGTAGAGGTGGATCAGGGAATCACCCGCAGCAAGAATGACACCGTTGATATAACAGAGAAAAGAGTCAGCCCGAGAATTGAACCCTGTGGTACCCCCATAGAGACTGCCAGAGGTTTGGACAACAGGCCCTCCGATTTGACACACTGAACTCTATCTGAGAAGTAGTTGGTGAACCAGGCGAGGCAGTCATATGAGATACCAAGGCTGTTGAGTCTGCCGATAAGAATACGGGGTACGCCACACAAGCTCACCGAATGGGACCGCCGAGTACTGGACTGCCGAGTACTGAAGTGCAGAGACACGTAAAAATCGTTGGTCCTCAGTTCCAACATTTCATACTGGGTACCAAACTGCCTCTGGACGCAACGTCAGCAGAATAACTGTTGGTCGGGAGTTTCATGAAATGGGTTTCCATAGCTGAGCAGCCGCACACAAGCCTAAGATCACCATGCGCAATGCAAAGTGTCGGCTGGAGTGGCGTAAGGCTCGCCGCCGACGAACAAATCTGGGTTTAGTGGATGCCAGGAGAATGCTACCTGCCCCAATGCATAGTGCCAACTGTAAAGTTTAGTGGAGGAGGAATAATTGTCTGGGACTGTTTTTCATGGTTCGGGCTAGGCCCCTTAGTTCCAGTGAAGGGAATTCTTAATGCTATAGCATACAATGACATTCTGCTCTTCCAACTTTGTGTTAACAGTTTGGGGAAGGCCCTTTCCTGTTTCAGCATGACAATGCCCCCGTGCACAAAGCGAGGTCAATACAGAAATGTTTTGTCGAGATTGGTGTGGAAGAACTTCACTGGCCCGCACAGAGCCCTGTCCTCAACCCCATCAAACACCTTTGGGATGAATTGGAACCCAGACCCCGAGCCAGGCCTAAACGGCCAACATCAGTGCCCAACCTCACTAATGCTCGTGGCTGAATTGAAGCAAGTCCCAACAGCAATGCGCCAACAGCTAGTGGAAAGCCTTCCTAGCAGAGTGGAGGCTGTTATAGCAGCAAAAGGGGGACCAACTCCATAGTAATGCCTGTGATTTTGTTAAGAGTTGTTCGACGAGCAGGTGTCGCTATACCTTTGGTCATGTAGTGTATGATGGGATAGTCGTGTAAATGCAACACAGGGACACTCAAAGTCAATCTTAAAAGAATCATTGTTTTATCAGCATGCTGGAGAGGTCAGTCAAACTTAGAAGTATAAAGTAGCGTTCTGAAGGTAGCTCCCTCGGGGAAATCCTCATAGGGTTGGTTCCGGCGTGTCTGGCACCGCCTCCTGTCTTAACTTATAGAACATATTCTGGGCGTTTTGACAGATGGTCCTGAGGGGGTCATGTTGCCCCCCTTCATATCTTTACCAAGTACAGACAGGAACCAAGGATTATTTGACATTTAGACAAGATGAACCTTTTCAAGGCGGCTCTTCACACGATAACATTTTCCATCACAGGATGTATAGACTAATAT